>NW_010117650.1:0-25415 GCF_000699245.1 Pterocles gutturalis
GAAGGGAGGGGTGGGGGGGAAGGTGTTTCAGTTTTTATTTCTCGTTACCCTACTCTGATTTGATTGGCAATAAATTAAATTAATCTTCTCCAAATCGAGTCTGTTTTGCCCATGACAGTAATTGCTGAGTGATCTCTCCCTGTCCTCATCTGGACCCACAAGCCTTTTGTCATATTTTCTCTCCCCTGTCCAGCTGTGGAGGGCAGTGACAGAGCAGCTTGGTGGGCACCTGGCATCTAGCCACGGTCAACCCACACATCGGAAAAAATGGAGAGTGTAAAGCAGAAGGAAAACAAAAAGCCAAAGAATGTGTGCTTGGGGGGGCACTTCAGGTGCACTGTAAATTGAGCTGTAGGCTGAAAGTATGAGGAGATGAGGAAGAGTTTTGAAGACAACAAGGGAGGAGATGTGTGGTGCTGGGAGACAGCAGTTAGAACGTGTGCCTGTCTGATGCAATTTTCTTTTCTTTCTGTCTCTGTTCATTGTTATTTTATAGAGGGTCCCCCTTGCTTTTAGCTTTGCAGATTTCTGTAAGTACAAGAAAAATTAATCACTGGTGTGGCTGAATTCAGGTCACCACAGGTCACTGTAGTAATAACATCCCCCACATCTCGCTTCTACTTGCACATTTCCACGGTGCAGTGCAGTTCTACGCACAGTGAGAGCAGGGAGCCCTGGGTTCCAAGAGAAGACATCAAATTTTCACCCGGGTGGAGCAGAAAGCAATAAGTTACTACTGTAATTGACTTTACATACCATGTATGCCTGACTATACGTGGTGATATCAGTGCTAATTAGGAGCAGTCCCTCTGCAACGGCAATGCAGACGTGAGATACGCAGCCACATTGCACAGCTCATCGACAGCCTCTTCTCCAAGTTACTTTTCATCTGCTGAAGATGTCAAAAATAATTCGACTTGGCCTAGGGCTGTGGTGCTGTGAGTCTTCCTGAAACTTGAAACATTTTAAAGGGACGGCTGTACCCACGTCTGCGTCACTGGCAGTCTTGAACATGAGTAAGAAGGTGTGTGTGGAATGAAATACCAGCTGCCATAGCACCAGAGATGATTATGGTCATCAACAGTGAAGATGAATTCCCATCAATTTTAGTTAAGATCTGCCTGTCTAAACTTTGTCAGACTAAAAGATATCCATGCTAAATGTGTGGGAAGTCCATTTTCTCATGTTGCTTGTTGGGAATCTCTTCTCTAGCCCCACCATCATGCAGAGAAGTTATCCCTAGGTTACCTGTATGCAGCTGAGCGGGAAATGATCAACTAGCAGTCTCAGTTTAAGAAGGTCTCTTAGGCAGGCAAGAGGAGGTAGATGTCTATATAAAATAGACATGGATTTTAGTGGGGAAGAAGAGTCAAAATCATTCAGGTGATGGATATTTTTGAAGAACTTAGACCCATCAAATCTGCTTTAGATCAGGACTACGTTTGATTAAATGTGATTTATTCTACATCCAAATTTATGCCTTGGAAATTAATTAGAGACATCTATACAACAAGGGACAGATCTTTAAAGCCCTTCTTTTATATTAAATAAGACGGCATTTTGCAAACAGTGTGCATGGCTGTCCAGACCATGGGAAGAATTATGAATTATTTTGCCCAAGTTTCAGATCTAACTGAAGAAAGAAAAGTTCAAATTTCTCCTCGTGGTGAAGGAATCTTGACAATTTAAACAAATATGACTATACAGTAATGTCTGAAGCAATGCTGCAAAATATGACTTGCTAACTTCACTCCCCAAATTCTGCTTTTGTGTTGTTTTGCTGAAAGAAAAAGAGGCTTTCTATGACATTGTTTCATAAAAAAACAGTCCTTACAGCTAGAATCAGGCTGCCATGCATTTTTCTGCTCCTTGTAATAAAGCATCCTGAGGCGAATATTTGGGATCACAAGGAATGATGGGCACAGATGTTCTGTCCTGTCCCGCTGACCGTGTGTCAGCAGTGATGGCTCACCGGGGCTGAACTCTCCGGTCTGTCAGCTGGGGAAAGCCATCCCTCCAGAGGGACGGGCAGCTAATCCCTAAGCGTGGTCATTAGGGGACACACCACGCCTGTAATGGAACATGCTGAAGTCTGGCTTGTTTTGGATGTTTCACTCCCTTCCCTTGAAGCCTTTTTCCCATTGAATAGACCTATGCCTCTGTGTTTTTATAGCTTACTGTCTGTCTAGATATATGTGTGTATGTATGTATATAAATACATACACAAAACACATGTGCTATGTAAATATACATTCTGTTACTGTTTCTTTTTTAATGCGGGATAGCATTTTGACTGAATCTACAGCTTATTTCAGACTCGTAGGAGAGAAAGCATCCTTCTAGTGAAGTTAGTCTTGCTTTTACCAAACCTGCCTCTGGTTGGCTGCCTGCCACACCTGGCTGTCTTCCAGCATAAAGCCACTGAGAAAAGAGTTCCCCTTCCCTCCTTTTCCAAGAGCAAAAGAATCTCATCAGCTTGGAGCAGCTTTTCTTCTTGCTGAGATCACTGGGGCCATTAATCACCTTTTCCACTGTCCAGCCTACAAACTGCTGCATTAACTTTGGAAGAGTTAAAGATGATGTCTGACAGCAGCTCTGTTTCTCTAGATCTTCTTGAACTTTCTTTGTTTTTATTAGAACAAACTTCAGGTGTTTGAGTGTTTCTGTGTTCTGGGCCCAAGGTTGGATATCAGCTCTGAGCTTCCAGGGCCAAGATCAAACATATTCTGATCTAGGTGTTCCTGCTCCAGCAGGGGGATTGGACTAGATGATCTTTCGAGGTCCCTTCCAATCTCTAACATTCTGTGATTCTGTGATTCTGTGATATCTCAGGAGAGAAAAAATGTCAGTCTGAAGGGAGCTCACAATAGATGTATCCTGAGTGTTTATCATGAAATAGTAAAATTTCCATTCTTGATATTTTTTTTCCAGTTAGACCATGCCTGAATGTTTAAAAAGAGATACAGATTCAGATTCCTGTTCCTGATGTTTAAAAAGAGATACAGATTCAGTTTCCCACTCCTGGGTGAAGATTTGAATTTCAGTGCAAGTGAATTACTTTAAGAAAATCATAATAGTCTTGGAGATTCTGCCATTAAATGTTGTCATGTCTTGTGTGTATGTAATGGTTGTACTACAGAAATCCTATACTGCATTGAACTGATTCATTTTACAGGTGAATATGGATCAGCACTGAAGCTGTGTTTATTTTATTCTTACGTTAACAGATTTTCTCTGCCAGGGCGCGTCTGGCTCATGACAACTGTGAGTTTTCACTCACCTAATTGAACTGAGAATAGTCTCATCAATGACCACATATATTAATGTAAGAGCATCCATACTAACAGCATCTTTAGATCTTGTTAGGTCTATAATATTAAGAGGCTTATTCCTGAGCTTTTGGGAGTTTGAGTAGCCCTCACCATGCCTTAGAAAGGCGCAAAAAGCAAGGAAATACGCAGCCTCTCAGGTAGTTATGGTGGAAAGCTAACACTTCTGCAGACAGGCCCTGCAGAACCAGACTTGAGCTCTTTTTGCTCTGGCAGCTATTCCAGAAAGTATTTGGCTGTTGCTGGGGTTTCAATACATGTCAGTGATATTTTCCATAGTCTGGCACACATCTGAGTTTTTTGCTATAACCTGATACCTTGGCGATGGCAGTTCACAGTCTGACACAGTGTGACATACCTCTTTCATACTTATATAGACACTAGGTAGCTTAAACAATATAAACCTGTAGCTTTTCTCATATGTATACCAGCAATTTTCTATTGCCTCATATTCTCTTCTGGGCCAAGATGTTTAAATAAAATTCACAAGTCCATATCCTCCCTGTCTCGTTCAAGTGAGAAGCCCCATTAACTTCATCAGGGCTCATGACATTTAGATGCTGTGATGTGGGAAGGTGCTATGCCCCATTAATACTTAAAATATTGCCTGTGATTTTGCCTGTGTCTTATCCCATTAGAACGTTACCTGACCTTTAGAGATAAACAGATCAGATGAAGCAGAACAACATTATCTTGTTACATCTGAACAGATACACAGAGAAATGCCATCAAGATAGGCATAAGGCTTTGAGAGATCAGCCAGCTTAGCATCTGAGGAGGATGCTACGTGTTTGCTCGACACAACCCTTGAAATACTTGGCAGTTCTGGATTTACTTTGCAATTTCATGTCAGGCAAGAATATTCACAGAAGTAGAGTGCATGAGCAACTGTCAACTCTGGCTAAACAGTTTCCTTTCCAAAGTCATGGAAATGGTGTATATGATTGTCCTACATATGGATGACTTTGCTTTGTGGTGCAGATAAGCACAACAGCTTTTTCAAGCACTTCACGTGCCTGACACATCCTCTTAGTTATCTTACATGTGCAGAGAGGTGATGAAGATCTCCAAATGTTCTTCAGAGACAAGTTACCACATTAGCAATAAGTCAGCTAATTTTTCATGTCACGTGTATTTACAATACTTTGACATAAATCTGTAAGCCAAAACAAAAAGACTTCTCAAATCATGTTTTATGTTATATCATAAAAATATTTATAATTATTCTGCAAACACAGTTTATGGAAAGTAAAACTCCCTGTGTAACCTTTATTGAATCTAGCCTGGTTGTGACCAATTGACAACTGTGTTGGGTTTTAACTTTAAAAGCAACAGCAGAAAATGAATATCAAAATTTCCAACATTTTCAGATCTGAACACCAATGCTGCTGCTGCTGAAATGTGTTTTCTTCTTTGCTCCATTTCGTTTCAGAACTACCCTTCTTACTTTTTTTTTTTTTTTTCAATTTTAGCTTCTCTTCTAGCAGTCCCAACCTGTCCTTCAATTAGATTTTCTTCTTCTCTCAATCTAAATCTTATCACACCTTCAAACCAGATTTCTTGGGGTGTTACCACTTGGGATCATTGTACAGGATCATGCTCTTAGTCATCTTCTGTTCAAGGCAGAAATCTTTACTCTTCCTTTCTTTCCTGTTCCACTGCCTTCTTTTGTATTCCCAGGAAAATCACATATAGGAGCGATATTCAAAATCACAAGTTCATTTAACTATTTTTGCAAATCTCATCTCTAAGTTACTTCTGCCTTCCCATTCAGATGCTGAGGAGGATGTAGGAATACTGTTAGCTGAGAAGGGGCCGCTTTCTTTAATAACTGTGATGTGTCTGGACTTGAAATACTGGGAGGTGAGTCAGTTACTTAGTTGAAAGTTCATAAACCTTTCAGCAGTGGTCCTGTTCCTGCTTCAAATGCTCTGACCTTTGCTATCATGTTTCTTCTGGAAGTTGGCTTATTAGATAACTTGCTGCTTTAAATCTTTGATGGATTTAATGAAACAAGGAAAGGGCTACAAAGTAACAGTGAACTCTTGACCTATCTAGTTTCTACTTAAATTGACTAGTTTGGTCACTGAGCTAATGATAGCTCCTGCAGTAAATTGGCATGCATGTTGGTATTCCTCCTAGTCTTCATTAAAAGTGGGTAAAGTGGGTCTCAGTTCAAAAATAATTGTTAATAAGCTTCAGAAAGAGTATCTGAAGAGATATGTCCAGAGATAACCTAGGAAAAATGTTGTAGGTACCTGTATATACAGTTAAGAGTGTGACGTCTTTATTTTGCTCATTTAATGACAAAGGCAAAACCAGAGAGACAGACAAGCAGACAACACTCTGTCAGTGCTGCCTCATGGTGACCAGCTCTTACAGGCGTCCTTACTGCCTTGGTATTGATTTTTTTTTTTTTTTTTTTTTTTTTTTACA
Source organism: Pterocles gutturalis (assembly GCF_000699245.1). NCBI lineage: Eukaryota > Metazoa > Chordata > Aves > Pterocliformes > Pteroclidae > Pterocles > Pterocles gutturalis. The sequence goes on from NW_010117650.1 coordinate 5,766, forward strand.
TCTTGGGTGAAAGGTAACACTGTTGGGCCATTTGTGAATGATTCATTTTGCAGTGAATCAGAGCAAAATACAGTATGCACAAGTTTCAGAAGCCTCTGTGCCCTGTGAGAATTGTTAGTGGAAACAATTGTTTTGGCCCGTCTTTGAAACAAATGACTGAGCGGCAAAACTACTGAAGCTTTGTATGCTCCGCAGCTGCACCTGGAGTGGTCCCTGGATGGATTCCCTGAGCTCCAGGGAAGGTTGTGGCCCTTCCCCAGGAGGGGCATGCATGGGCCTCCTCCCTTCCTCTTGACTGCTCCATGCAACCTGCAGAAATAAAAACTTTGAGACAACTTCTTCCTTTATCAAATTTGGCCAATTGTTTCAAACATGTCTAGGAGGAGCCGACTGCCAGATACACGCACATAAGGATACGCACAAGAACATTTTGTTTTGGTAAAGAAAACGACTTGTCAAGTCTTAAGATCAAAATGACCATTATAAAGAACAGAGAAATATGAGCCAGTCCACATGAAATTTCATTATTGCAAAAATGTTTCTATCTCTTACAAGGTGGTAAAACCACTATTTCTGTGGGCTGTTTTGCTAAATTTTTAAATGCAAATTGCACTAATATAACTTCTGTAGATTTAAGGTGAAGACAAAGCATGAGGTAATGCATTTAGTCGGTGGCATATAATAATGAATGATCTTGTTTTAGTTTGTGACAATTGCTTGAAACTGGTAAGTTCCTGTTGTTTGCTATTGAGTTTTTAAATTGCTCTCATTTCCCCCCTGGCTGGTTCTCTTGCAAGGAAATAAAAATAATGAGATTTTTTAGGAGAGTCTCTGATAATAGGCAGATCTTTCTAGATCAGTGTTTCAGGAGCTGACACTTTCCAATATATATCTTTTTCATAATAAAAAAACAATGAAATAAAGGCAAACTCTTAGCAGAGTTCCAGCAGTCTGAAAGAGATGTGATGGGAATGATTCATTTCTACTGAAGGTCACCTATTTTTTACTTTCTCGTAAAAAATTTTTTCCTAACTATTTGCTTCTGCATAAGGCCATTGAGAGAGAGGAATGCACATTAGTAGTCACATTCTCCCCTATTACAAGCACTTTACAGGCTGCTATTTGACCCTCCAGTCTGGCCAGAGCAGCTCTTTTATAGCTTTTTACTCATGACATTGGTGTGGGAGGTTTCTGAGGCCAGAGTCGAATGTGTCTGAGCAGCTGTTCTGCTAGGGATCACTGATGATCTTTGCGTGAAAAAGGTGATTCACTAGAAGATTAAGTGTATATTTGCTCTACATACAAGCCACATAACTGACGTATATTCCTTTGTTTACTCTGGCAGACCTATGAAGAGGTACAGATGGGTTTCACCTCAGATACTTCAGTGTCTTGCTCTGTCCAGCCAGGACAGGATGTGTTTCCCACAGTATCTTTACAGAGTGTAACATAACCCTCAGACTAACACTGATGTTAGTCTTGCATTGCAAAATTATTCAGCCTAAGAGTGAAGCCCAATGGCTCAAGACACTGAGGCACTTCATGGCCTTCGGCAGGTTCTTCTTTTCATCTGGAAGCTGGAACACAGAAACTTCTTCCAGCAGAGTCATGCCAATGCTTGGCCCAAGGAATGACTTATGGTGCAGTCACTGAACAGAATGCATCTCTGGGAAGTGGGACATGGATCTCCTCATTTCCTTGTGAAATTCACAACCAGTAGGCTACCTGTCCTGGTAAGGAGTTGAGCTTCCTTTTTTTTCCTCTCTCTCTAGCCCCCTGAGTACTTCCAATTTTTCTTCAGGAACTCAGCAGCTTCAATTCTTGGAGGACAGAGAATCTCCCAGGACCTAATTACTAGCATATTAACCTCGGCTGACAAAAGTTTTAAGTCTGAACATCCTCTGGATGGACAACTGCAGGGTCTCATATGTGCACAGTGTCCCAGCAATCCTTTTAAAGAACAGTGGCAAAATCTGCATTTGGAGAAGGTTTTGTTCTGTACTTTGTATTAGGTTTGCTGAAAAAAAGTTTTACTATGTGGCTTCTTCTTGACTCTAGCAAAATTCTGAGCCTAGGGTGTGTATACTCATTTTCACACTGCTGAAATTTTAGGTTCAGGGGTAACTGTCAGTCCAGATATGAAGGGCTCTCTATTTGCTCTGGAGAATTCTTTTTATTTAAATTTTGTACTTGGGCACCTTTATTTGAGTAAGTTTTGTTTGGCATTTAGGTATAAACAACAAATATATGAGAAGAAAATTTATCTTTGATCTGATAGCAAATTCTCTCTCCTTACACACTAGAATTGCAGTTGTATTTGTTTCAAGCTACTACAAGCTCTTAGTTAATGAATCGTATGTTCTATGTGTCTAGGCAAGATGTGCATTTATAATTGTTTGCATCACGAAGATGAATAACATGTAGCTATTAGCACCTACTTACTTAGTGGACTATTACCCCTGTCTCCTGAGCACAGTCCCAGGGAAGGCCTTTAAGCAGAATAGCTATTGCAGGGTTTCCAGGAGTGTCCTTCACTCCTCCACTCTCCAGTGGGAAGCTCTAATGTGCAGTGGATTTCAAGCATATCCACCCTGTGATCTCTTGTCTAAAACAGTTTGTCTGTAGCAATAACACAAACAGTGGATAGTTCCACCTGTAGAAATACTGGGTTTTTGCTCTTCTGTTCTGAGGTTCTCAACTACATTGGGTGGTTTTCCATAGCAAGTAGGGAATGTGGACTCTCTTCCTTGTTACCAGCTATGCTAGAACTGTCTCAGTTCTGATCTATTTCAGTCTTTCTGCATTCAAAAAGGTAGGGAAGACATGGGAATCAATGTACTATTCTGAAAAAGTTACTTGTATTTTGCATTGTCATGGTTTTAAATTCTATATGCCTCCTAACAGATCTTGCACTGAATATTATCAGATACGCTCGCTCTGAAAGCAAATATTAATACTGGCAAGTTATATAAATAGATTAGAATTTGTGATAATTTCTTAAGTTTAGACAAGATTGTTTTTCTATAAGTATCAGTAAGCATCATGGTCTTAAGCCTGTTTTGACAAAGTGGTTGGTGCTAAGCATTGTGAAGGAGTGATAGCCTGGCTTGCATTCCTAGTGTTGAAGTTTCATGACAGTTCTTTGCATCCCTCATTTTCTATTTTCTTCCTTTGAGCTGTTCCCATGTGACTCTGTATTCCCTTCAGACTATAACTGAAGGTCAGTATCTGTCAAACTTAAGCTTTGCCTTGGGAGAGGAGAGTCACCAATCCGCTGGAATTTCACAGTAAGTGAGCCTGGAGTTGATAAAAACAAACAAGCTTAGGTCAAACTTTCATTCCTGGATTACTCCAATTAGACTGTGCCAGAGCACATTTGTGCAGACAGCTCAGATCAGATTTTCATTCTTGACTGAAGCTTTGAGTTTCAGCAAGCGCACCATTCAAGTGAGTACATACGAGAGCATGGCAATAATCACCTAAGGAAAGAGAGGGCATGCACTGTCCACGAGCTCTGTGTGCTTTTGTTTTAAAGGAAGTAATTACAAATGAAGCACAACACTGTTTTTGTAGAAAGGCTGGGGATCACTGACACACTCCCTAATCTTTTTTGCTCAACTTTTGTAAACATTTCTTGGGGTTTATTAAGTGTATATTAAGGATTTTATAAAGTGTATCTTTGAGGAAATCTTTTTCTCAGTTTGCACTTTTTGCTTTGGTAAAGCACCCCAGAGAGACTCATCCATGGGCAGAGGCTGTAGATTAAGTAAAACAGTGGAGGAACATCCAGAAGTGCCTCAGGGCTCCTCAGGGTTTGGGCTTCCACTGTTGTGAGTTGCACACAATCGCCTCCTGACTAGATTGTGTTCAGCTCTAGATCACTCCACCTTGCATTTTTCTTATGTATTTCTGCTCATATGGCCCATTTCACCTCTTCTCTCATTAGTGTTCTTTTCTTTTAGAAAATACTGATGGCTGCAACCTGAAAAACAAGAGAAAGCCAATCTGCACTGCTGGGAAGGTGAATTTTCAGATAAGAGATTGCTAGGCAAAAATTGAGGACACAGGATTAGACAGTTCCTGTAATATTCTGTATCCAAAAATGGTTAACTCTCTTTATGGAATACTTATATATCTCCCTTGCTATAAGTAATTTATAAGTTTTCTGAAAATAATGTAGAGAAGCTAGATACATGTTCTTAAAAATGTGTAGGGACTTGTACATTTTCAGTGTTACTATGGATGGACCAGAAGGAGAGGATGCAACAGTTCATCAGTAGACAGAATACAAAGATGACTGCTCCAGAGGACAGGGCTAGGGATAAGAGTAGGAGAAACAAATACATGGTGCTGATTATATATTGCTTGCATTAATTTAAAAAAAAATCTACGCAGAAAAGCATTTATGTGATCACCAGGTGGAAAAGAATGAGATCAAATAAATGTTTAATTATAATTCAGTTGGTTTTTTTCCTGGTACTGACATGTAGAGTGATTTATGTAGTGCATGGCATAACAACCCCCAGACATAAATTTTCTTCTCAGACACTTATCAACATAGCAATGAGAGATCATGTTATTGCCAGCAGAATTGCCACATTGGTATGGCCACATTTATCATCTCACTTCTTGGGGGTCACATGGATCACAATTAAAAACGTTAATAGACATATATATAAACAGAAACAGGCATATTAAACCACATGGGCATTCTCATTTAAATTCCTGATTTTTTTTTAAGATACAGCTCTATTATTACTTAGAATCACTGTATTTACTTATTTAAAGTCACAGATATTCAGCAAACTATTGAGCAACAGCTACATCTACCTTTCTTTCTAATTTCTACATCGTGTAGCCTGACGGATGAAGAGATGGAGGGAGGAAAGGAGATTCAAACTCAGATAATTGTAACAACATGGAAGCTGCAGGACTGAATTCCCTTGGATGATCATCAGAAAATAAAGTAGGGGAAAAAAGGGGCAATAGTTCTCTCCCTGTCCTTATCTGGACCCACAAGCCTTTTGTCATATTTCCTCTCCCCTGTCCAGCTGTGGAGGGCAGTGACAGAGCAGCTTGGTGGGCACCTGGCATCTAGCCAAAGTCAACCCACCACATGCTGCCTCTGCTAATCTGAAAACTTGCTTCTTGGCACCTCCCAGTGGCTTGTTAGTAAGTGGTGTGTTGCACGTTGCTTCTTGGCACCTCCTAGTGGCTTGTTAGTAAGTGGTGTGTTGCACAGACAACTGGACAGTTTGCCAAGACTGTAAAAAAACCCCTAATTTATTGGGATCTTAGCACAGGATAATGGTCCCACAGGGAATCAAAACCCCAACAGGATTGTTGGACCATGTTTGGTGGTGGCAACTGCCTGTTGTAAGAGGCTTTGCAGCAAGCAGTGCCTTCAGCTGGATTGGGAGAGACCCCTTGAAGCACTGTTCTCCCCAGTTCTTGTAACTGACTGGCTGGGCCCTGCTCTTCACGTTGGTGAGCACTTACACAGCGCTTGCATCCATTTGGCCACAGCAAGATGGACAAGCAAAGCTGGTGCTGCTACAGATGTGCTCCCTCTCCAGCTCTGTAACACCTGGGAACAGTCCAGCTCCCAGTAGCAGTGGTTCTCGTGCCTCTGGCTATCTGCTTTGCAGGGAAGACTCTGGTCCCACCAAGCAGCATTTGTGTCCAGGAGGAATCCTGAGCTCCTCCTCAGTGAACGCGTGAGGTGACCTGGGGTCAGGAGATGAGGGACAGAAACTTTTTGATGTGGTTTTCCCCGGCTGAAACACTGACAGGGGCATATTGTGCTTAGCATGTGCCCTAGGAGGTAAATGAAGCCGTAGTCTCCATCTAACGTGCTTGTGATTTTCCCCAGCTTTCCCCAATTTTCCTGAGTCTGCGCATGCTTGAGAGCTGCGCCACTGGATATTGAACAAAGGGGATAAAAGTGACTGTTGAATACTGCTTTGGTCACTGAGCACAAGCAGGTTTGCCCTTGTGCTTGTGAAGGCTAGCTGCTGTGAAAGAAACTCAGTGTGTGGTTATGTCATCACTCGAAGGACTGTAGTCCAGCCCCTCAAACGCAAAGTGCAACGCTCTGGTTGTACAGGCAGACTGACCTTGGACTCCACATGCTAGCGAGTGCTTTACCTTGAAGCCTCACCACTCATTTAATGGAGGTTTTAATGGAATCTTATTGGACATTAAAAGTATTGGCACCTGGGGACAGATAGCTCAACAAATATTAATGAAAGCAGGTAAGTAAGGAGCAACGCTAGTAAGAATAATACTTGTCAGCACATTGCCCTTTTCCTGTCTGGGGCTTAGGGGGTCATCGCATATGTTGTGATTGCAGCCATGTACTTAATTGCTAGTAATTTACAACAGGATTCTCTTCCACAATAAAAAATTAATCTGATGAATCTGTAAGGTTTATGCAGACTGTAAAGCTTAAAACAGAACTAATGCAAAATTCCCAGGACAACAGAACAAGCCATCATTATAGTGAAATTTTAACCCTCTCTCACTATATTTTTAAAACATACACAAAAGTCAATTCTATATATTCTATGATAATAATTTACTTTTAGAGATATCTAACAGTAACCAGTTGGTCAGGACCAATTCATTATGTACCAATAATGAATCATCTTTGAGCAGCACTTTGCATCCCAGTGATGACAATGTGCTTTGTCGGTTAAATACTCCGCTGTTGTAGTTCCGTTCCTGTTTGAGTGATTTCAGAGAATATACACTTCTATACATGAGAGAAGGATGCAATGATTCTTTTTTTTCATGGCCACTGACATTCAGCCATAGGTGTACAGCTGCCTAGTAGCTCACAACACTGCTTCATGTGAATTCAGATTGTACTTATCTAATTGAAACCTGGACGTAAATGAGATAGATCCGAGTCATGAACCGAGAGGACTGGGCATGTATGAAGCTGCCTGGGACCAATTAGTAGCGCTATTACTGATTCACATATTGGAGCACATAAGACAATAACTTACTTCTTGATTTTTCCTCATTAAATCTGTCCAAGAACAGACTTTTTTTGAGTACAGACCTGTTTTTGTGCCACTTTGACCCCTAATCATTACCAGTCCCACCACCAAACTCTTCAGTGTGGCAGTGAGATTTCCCCCATGTAGTTTCTTTGTGTATGACAGTCCTGATACTCCTCCTACATGTGGCACAGATCTCAGAAGAGGTCAGACAAAAAAAAAAAAATTATTCAGTACCTTGTGATTAATCTTCAAGCATTTATCTACGATGGGGCAGCTGGCTTGGGTCAGCTATTAATTGCTCACATCTGTTTCTGCAATAGGTGGGCCTGCCAGAGCTCTCCAACACTTGGATCCAGAAGGCAACTTTCATGGGTGCTTGGCTCTGGTGTTTTGGTTGGGTTTATGCCATCTCTTGTTTCTCTGACAGAAAGTTGTGGCATTTCAAAATAGAAAACTCCACCTGCTGTATGGGAAACTAAATTGTAGCTAATGTCAACGTTATTTCTCTTGACCTTGCTCAGGGAGAGGAATACCATTCAAAAAGTACTGTCACAGGCCTGTAAAGATACACATAGGATGTTTGTTTCTCTCTGAATCCTTGCCAATAAAAGGTAGTAGCAACGGAAGAAAAGCAGCTGGTTCTGCCATGAGCTCCATGGAGGTGGAGTTCTTTCCATGCAAGCAGCCCATTGGGACCCATATTGCCTCAGGGGCATGTGGCCAGGCAGGTCCATGGAGTGACTCCCGTTGACTTCAGGAAGCTCTGGACAATGCCCAAGGGCTGTGCACAGCTTCCCTGATGATCCCAGTTTTCCACAGTGCTCAGTGAGGTCCCAGTGCTGCGACAGATCTGCTAGTGGGTTCACAGCAAGCAGCAGGCTCCTGTAAAGCCCCAAGCAGAGGCTGGGCTCTCTCCTGCAGGAAAGCATGGGTGTCTCAAACAGCAGCTGGAGGAGACAAGCAGAGGGCTGCAGGACAACAGCTACCCAAGGGATGTCATTGCAAAAGCGCAGAGATTTGCACTTCAAATAGCCAGTTCCACAGTGGAGTACAGATCCCACTCTGTGATAGCATGCATACTTCGATGACTCACTTGTAGCAACTGCTCATTAATTTGTCTAAATATTTTCCATTTTATGCATGCCCAGCCTCTCCGACTCCTCTCACTTGCATACATCTACCCAGATCCATTCCCACAGAGGCAGGTGTGAGGCTGCTGTGAGCTGGGGAGGCTAGTGGCGAGAAGAAGGTGGCCTTGACCGTGTGTCCGAGCAGGATGGTCTCTCCCTTGCCCCAGGCAGGCAGTGGTGTCTGGTACCAGGGACCAAGCAGCCAGGAGCAGGAGACACACTGAGATTACCGGGGTTATTAGCAGGGTAATAGCAGGGTAATGAGGCATCAGGAAAAAAACCCTAATGTTGCGGGGGTAGTATTTGCTCAACAAATCTGTTAAAAAAAAGAAAAAACCCTCAACAGTTCATTATCATACTATAGAAAGACCCCACAGGAATAGCTCCAGCTGAAACTAAAGAAACCAGTAACTCTAGCGGAGATCAATGGGGGAAAATACCTTATGGAAACATATGATGAAGAGGGAATCTCACAGCTTATTATTTTGCTCTGGGGTTTTGGGAAACCTACCTAATGTGCCTGACATTTGGAACATGCAAAACTTAAAGACACTTCAGATAAAACAGCAAAATACAATTAGTGAAGTTTATGCATTTGTCAAAATGTCAAAATTGCATTTTAACAAATTCCTTGCACTGCAGCATTTTTACGGCCCTTCCAGTGGCTCAATATCTACACCTGGTGTATTTCTTCTGGTGTATATCGGGGAAAGGGTGAGGAAAACGGTACTTTTGACACTAGGCTCACAAGGTTTTGAATGTTGTGATCGCAGGTCTAAAAGCATTAATTATCACTGCATGAGTTATCTCACTGAATTCAGAAAGGTGTTTCTCATATCTAACGTCTGCCTGAATGCTCTGATTGAATGTCAGAGCATGCACCCTCTTGTAGCCCTTGATCTGATACAGTCCATGATAGGGGTCACAATATGACACTCTCAGAGCCATCCTGTCAACCCTGTGGCTCACTGTCAACTCACTGCTTTCAAAAGTCTAAGTATTCAGCTACAAGACTGTGAGATACACTCAAAGCACTTTTGATTTTTTTCTGGGACAGTAGCTTGCTCAAATGTCACTCAAGCTGTATTGCTTTTCCTTGGTCACTGTTCCAGAATTCATTGTGAGGAGACAGAATTTGAGGAGTGAGAGTTTTCAAAATTTATTGAAAAACTTCAGAAAAAACCCAACAGAACTAGCTAATAAAAACATTTCGAAGTAGATTTCAGAAAAAAATACTGCCCGGCTACAAGAACAGCATCGCCAAACTGTTTTTAGACACAGGATCCATGCTAGCCAATCAGACTGGGCTTGATAATTTGAATAACATAATTGTTTTGTGATCCTTTAAGACAACTATCTTATACACAGGCAAATGAGCTATGCTGTCATGCCTGCTCTCATGTCAAGCTGCCAGCCAAAATGCTACAGTAGAAATAAAACAAATATGATTTCCTTTTTTGTCTGTATTTAAGAAAAGTACACCAAGAGCCCCAAATAAATCCTCATTATGTTACTTTTTTTACAATAAGATTAGTGAGAAAACAGTTTAGCACGTGAAAAAATGTTCTTTCATCATAGATTAGTTATCAGGCCCTGATAAAGAGACTGCAGACATTCCTTTTATCTGGTGGAAAGTATTTCTTCATTAGTATTCTTCCTAAAAATCTTACTTGTGTTTTCTCTTTTTTTTTTTTTTTTTTTTTATGTTGAAAAAATGCTGGTGGGTGAAGAAATCATACTATTTTTGGTAGGACATCATTAACCTAGACTTTGGGAAGCAGCAGTTTGGTCAAGGGACTTTTTCCCTTTCACACATGGGTGGGCTTGAGGCCACTGTGGGGGGCTCCTGGCCCCAGCAGCCAGTGGGCAAGCAGCCACAGTGCCTTTTTTTGTTATGGCAGGAATGAAACTTGCCAGCAAGAGCAGCAGGTCCTGGACACCTCACCTTGGCTTGCTTCTGCCAAAAAGGTGGCGGGGACACATTGTGCCCCTAGTAGCCCAGGAGTCAGAGCTCAGCTGGGAAATCCAGACAGTAAAAATAAATAGGTAGCTACTGTGATAAGAGTCACAAAGCACTGATAAAAAACATAACGGCATGAATAAGCATTTTTTTGTTGCCCTTTCAATTTTAATTGCTGATCCCTGAAAGCTCTTTTTCTTTTTCTCCTCTTCTTTCCTGGTTCGCTTTCACTCTGCTCTTCACAGCTCTGATTCTTGTGATGTTGCCAGGTTGTCTGCTTACCCTTGTACAAACAGAGCTTCTACAAGTACTAAATTAAAACTGCAAAATTTGGAGTGGTATTCTCCTGACACATGTTTTCTCCCAAATGCAGGAACAAACTTCCTATCTGGGGCCATCTTGTGCATCACAGAAATATTTCATATACTTAGAGCAGTGTTCAAAGTGTTGAGAGATGGAGAGCAGAGTCTGTCACACACCTGGGCTTTTTGTTCTTCTTAACCTTCTTGGATTTTTTCAATTGCTGATCCATGAAAGCTCCCTTTCTCTCTTACTCCTCCTCTTTCCTGGTTTACTTTAACTTCCTTCTGCATGGGTATATTCTCTCTTTCTGTTGCTGCGGTTTTAATCTTCTTGGGAAGAGCCTGCAGACCTTTCCGTTCAATAGTATTAGCAGATAGGTAAAGCCATGGTAAACTTGAATCAATTCTTATTTTAACCAAAGCTAGCTCATTTTGCCTTCTTTCCGCTGACAAGCTCTTCAGTTATTCAAGGCACATGAGGAAGTATGCCACGCTTTCCGCAGTGACTGGAGGCAAAGCTACAGGTACCTAAAAGGAAAATGTAGATGTTAACAGGTGGCAAGGGACTCCCTGGAGCAGTAAGCTACTGCTTGACAAATTTCTACCCTAGCTCTTGAAAGCAAATCACTTGGATTAGTTTGCATTACCTCCATTTTGCACAGTCGCCTGCCTCAAAATAGGTTTTGTGAAGCTCTGATGAAGTAGGATCTCAGCTCAACTTTTCTGAAGTGGACCAGCCACTAACAGGACAGCTCTAACGGGATCACGGCATAAAGTGCAAAGGCAAACCTCCACCAGCCTTACTCTCAACTTTTGCAGAGCTGCAGACTGATTACCTTGCTTGCCCTTTCATCACAGGATTTTAGTCCACACCAAGAAATAAGTCCTTTCTTAAAAGATACAAATGCATAAGACTTTCTCTGAAGAGGATCGGGGTGTTCAGCAACTCCTTTCATCACTATCCTGTAAATGCTCATTTTCTGCCTCACTTTCTGTAGCATCAGTCACAATGTGTAATCTCCTACTTCTGGAAGGGGCCTCGCTTCAGAAATATGACCAGACCTTGAAAAAGGGTTGACATGTCTTGTGTAGCATGTGAAGAAAGCCCAGCTCGGTGTCATTAATGTTTTTTGCGATATAGAATATCAGTGACTCCCTATCCTTCTGTCCTCGCTCTTTGCCCCGGAGTTCCTGTGGACTGTTCTGCCCTCTAGTGACGGACACCGTGTGTCACTGGGGTTCCCTCTCCCTCTCTCCCACTGAGCGGACACTGACTGTGGCTCTGAGCAGAGACGATGCTGGAAGCCTGAGGAGTGCTCACAGCAGAGCCCCGAGCCCAGCCCCAGCTGCTGTGAGCCATCGCCTGCACGCCTGGAGACAGAGCGAGAAGACAGAAAAAGGAGATCTGGAGGAGGCAGCTGCCAGGAGGAGTGTGGCTTAGGGTTTAGGGTTGAAAGAGGGACAAAGGGTAGAGCTGCCATTGGAGGGGGCTGCAAAGGGGCTACTAATGGAAGGGAAAGGCTGCAATTTCAGACTTAGTGAGTTTCCTAACCCTAGACCTTTGCCACAGCTGAGCTTTGACCCAGACTGCTAAAGATGTCCCTCCTGAAAAAATAATTCAGGAAGAAATCTTTTTATAGCCTATCATCCCCTTCCATTGTCAGCCTCCTTGCAGCCCCACTCCAAGGTCAGCTCCATGCTGTCTCTCTCTCTGTCCTAGCTCTAACGCTAACCCTAACCCTAGACTTGAGTCTCACCTGAGCCTTTAGACCAAGACATTGAGACACAATCTAGGACAAAAAGTCCGCCAGGGAGAAATATTTTGTGGCTTGCTTTTTCCATTGGCAACCCCTTTGCAGCCGCCCTCCAACAGCTGCTCTATACTTTGTTTCTGTCCGAAACTTATCTGTAACCTTAACCCTAGACTTTGTCCTTGACTGAGCCTGAGACCAAAACTCCACTATACACACAGCCCAAGTGAAAAAGTTCACCAGGGAGACCTACTTTTGCAGCCTACCTCTTCCATTGGCAGCTGCTTTGCAGCCCCACTCCAGTGACTGCTCTGTGCTTCATCTCTTGGCCTTTATCTTCACCCTTACCAAGAACCTCTATCTGTTGAAAAAGGAAAATTCACACCGAACAGTATGTTTCACGGCCCTCCACTTTGCATGCTTATAAAGGGATTCCAGTATATGTAGCTAAATTACGATGCATCACTTACAAAAATTAGAAAAAAAATCAACAACATATAACTGAAAATGAGCAGCATTAATTTTCTGGTTCTTTCAGGACCTTTATTAATCACTGACCAAGACAAATGGCATTTAGAAAACAGATGAAATCTCATGATTTAAAAAAATGGCCCAGAGACTCTGGAGACAGTAATTTTGTGTAGGATGCAGGAGCTGCCATGAGACATATGGCACTCATCCCCGTGACAGATCACAGGGAGCATTTCTTCTTCGACTGACCTGTGTAAAGCAAAGACTATGCTCTTTATCTGGACATGAAACTTGTAAAATTGCATCATCTTTGACATGCTTTATATTTTCTTCTCAAGAAAAGAGAGCAAAGTTTCTTTAGAATGTGACATTTTGCACTAAGAGTGTGGTATCAGTGGGCTGGAAATTTGCCAACCATGACAAAAACATTTCTCCACACTTGTGTGCTGAGTGCTGCTGTAAACATTTTTTTTTTTTTTTAGTTTAACCACTTCTACGACAGCCTTACTTTTATCTACCCTTTTCAGTTTCATCAACTGTAAGCAACTATTTGCACGTTCAAGAACCATTACAACTGTCTCCTGTGCAGCTTCTCATCTCTCATTCAGCGCATAGCACTAGCCAAATGTCTGACCCAATGAACCAATTCCAGTCACAGCTATCTAAAAATTCGTGGTTTGTGGTAGGATAACTACTATTCTCACAGATAAGGAAAAAAGCCACAACGTGAGATCAGTCTTGCTGAGGTCCTAGAGAACACGAGTCTGTTAGTGAACATCCCTGGAAAACAGATGCCTTGATGACCCAATTAGAGCTCACATCTCAGAAACTAAAGATAGAGTTGGCAGAACTGCCTTAGCTATATGCTCTCTCTTTCCACACAAAACCAAGACATAAGTTAAGGAAATAGGAGAAGAAAAAAACATCGTTCCAGTACAAGAAGGGTTAAGGCAGACTTACCTAGCAAGTCCCTCACTTCAGTGGTGCCAAGAGACAGAAGATTTATTTATTCTATTACAGTGTAGCACATAGAGCCAGTCTTACTGGCTGCAGCGTTAAAACAAAACAGATCAGGCCTTTGAGCAGCTATAAACAGAACTGCCAGTTTATTTGATTTTTATGAGAAAGCTTAAAATTCCCAAGCTGGTGTGACAGAAGCCAGAGATAGTGTTTTGCATCTCTGTTTTTTAGGACTCTTGCTACATTTTTCTCAAGCCTCCTTTTCAGTGCAATCCACACCTGTGCAATCCACTTGCTGCCACATCTCTCTGTATTCATGGGTACCGGCATCTGCCATTGCCACCAGTGCAACGCACAGAGGTGGAACTGCAATAGCCAGCCTGCAGATTGGTTTAGTATGCGGCACTGACGGGCTGGCTGGTGTGGAGACATTGTTCCTGGAGCACCTGTTGCACAGCCCTGAAAATCTGCCCCAGTGTCCCCATCCTACAAATGTTTTATTCACTAAAGCAAAGTCCTGAACAGGTAAAATCTTACCAGAAAGTCTGCTATTAAAAATCATCTGTGGCCTGGCATTAGATAAACAGTCCTTTGAGGGCAAGGACTGTGTATTTGTTTCATGTGTATACAGTACCTAAATATCTACTATAGCAGGGTTAAGGCTCATGATTGAAGATGTTGCCAGCCACACACATAGATGAATAAATATATCAGTGACAGAGAACTGTCTCTAAAATAATGAAATCCCAAATAAATGTGACAGTGACAGCTATATCTATCAAATATCCAATATCCAGCAAAGTGGTCATTTTCCTCTCTGCATCAGGCCACGTGTTCTTCTGAACACTACACACAGCTCTGGCCAGAAGAATGATCCACTCCTCTTTCAAACTTACTAATGATAATACTGAAAAAAAAGAGCACTACCTGAATTGCACCTCAGATCAAAAACATGCTGAAGAAAATTAGACCAATGAGTCAGTACTTGTCTATTGTATTCTAAATTAATTTAATACTAAAATGAATATACTAAGGTGGGCAACATGACAGGATGTTGGCATTTTTGTCCCTGAGGCAACAGTGACTCAGTAATGACACTGCTTTCGTCTGAGCCACGGATAAATCTGTAGCTGATGCTATGCAACGTAGATAGCTGAGTCAGAAATAAGGCTCTAAACAGAACAGTGTTTTGCAGCCAGAAGCTGATGGGATCACACCTGCATGCAAAGACAAGTTCCAAATATCAAACAACTTCAGTACCACACATAAGAAATGGAGAAATGCCTTCCAGGCAGCTCTACATTCAAACGAGTGAGGTGAATACTGATATTTAGACACAGTTGTGCAATAGCTTGTGTTAATGTTGCCTTAAAGACTGCAGTTCCCTCACATTTGCACTCACGTGATATCATTGTAATCCATTTTTCATAAAAATTAAGCAGACATATTTGCTTGGCATACTCATGGGAGCCAGGATTTTTAGACAGTGGCAAAAATGCTGACTGTAGCTTATTTGTACCGTACCCATAAATCATCATGAGACATATGTTTTATATATGATAGTACAAAAGCATATAAAATATCTTTTAACTGAAAGAAATGGAAGCTCATATTCCCACTATACCAGACAGACTATTTATATTTTGAGGACTTATGTAGTGCAAATTTCAGTGGACAAGAATTATCTGAATAAGATAATTCAGTTGCCAGAAGTTGAATTTAACAAAATGTCAACAATCTTGGTACCCCTATAATGGCTGGGGAGAGAGACAGTGTCCCTTAGGATTAACCTGTAATGAAACTTTGTCTTAAGACAGTAGAATTAATTGTCCCTAATGTGAAGCTTTGTTTTGTGAATTCTTCCATGCATGCGTGTTGACAGTAGATAACACAATATGTCTAGTGTAGTACCCAACCACTCCTCGGATGCCATGCTCATGCTGCAAAATGTGGCAGGGAAAAGTGACCAGGACACATCTGGGGACCAGCTGCAGGTGCCTCGTCTCAGACTGACGCAGTTGCTGGGTCTTCTGGCTGCATTAAGCAGTACAAGGCTCTGACATTGGCACTATAAGTTTAATTGTCCAGAAAGACTTACCTGGGAACCACATTCAGAACTCCTTCATGCTCCCAGAACCCCAAAGAAAAGGAGAAATAGCATTATACCCTATTGCTACTAACCTATGGGACCGACAGAGGCTTATAAACCTTTCCATGCCTTGTGGGGAAAGTCACAGACATAGGACATCATCTCTGCAAAGGTTATGGCTTCTCTCCTTTTAGAGGAGCCCCATGCTACCTTCTTGCTGCTACACCCCACAGCTCGCTGAGATACACCCTCTGCCTCAGCCAGAAGGTTGTGCCACACCTGCAGTCAGAGCAGGGACTGACATCTAGGTTGCTCTCCTGGGGCAACCATGGCAATCTTCCTTGGGAGAGGCATTTCACTGGGGCAGAGCCTTGCAAACAGTGGCCCAGAGTCTCAGGTCATAGAAATAACCAACAGTCACTGCTGTAACATGATGACTGGTACAACCCTGATTTCTGACCAGTAGTGTGTCTGTACTCTTCCTCTGCCCTCTGCCATTTACACGGACATTGGTATCAAACACTGAAATCACAGAAGCATGTGAATCTCTACATTCATATTTAATCAGACAGCATAGCAGGCAGTGCGTCCTCCAGGCAAATTTTATGGTAATTGCCTTCCAGGACAGCTTCAGGGCAAAGAATATGGTGCAACATTGACTTGTTACTGTGCTTAATAAGTTCTGAGATGAAGAGACAACAGGGTTGGCTTGAGCAGGCAGAGGGACTGCTTTGTTCTCTCTACTGACTGCATAAAGCATCTCAGGAGGGGTGAGAAGTGGGCAAGACATGTCTGCAGCCCCCAGGGCTGCACTGCTTCTTAGTTTCCCCCCACCCTGTGTTTTAGACACTGGGGTTCTGCAGACATCTGCTTAGTGAAAGGAGGCAGCTGCTGTCTCTATTGCAGCCAGCAAAGGCAAACTCCTCTCTAGTTTTTCATGACTGCCTACCACTACCTTCTACCTGGCTGTTACATGAAGTACAAAGCTGATGTTAAAACAGTGGAGTTAAGAAAAAAAAAAAGATGCATGTGGAGTTCTGCAGAAACTCCATCTCTGGACTCTGTTGACAAAGTTCATCCTCTCTCTCACTGTTCCGTAACAAGAGATAGCCTTTCCATTGGGGCCGCTGCTTTGGCTAGAGACAACACACACTTCTGTTCCTTATGGCAGCAGCACAGGGAGACCTGCAGCAAGAGAGTGGGACTGACTGGATGGCACAGATACAGGCATGAAGAATTCAGTGAAAGCCACACATACTTGTGAGCAAAACACAGTGGCTTAGGGACCTCCTTGCTAAGCATATGACAACACCACATTCCTGATTTGAAAACGCAGGCCACAGCTTCATCACCAAATTGCTTACAGAAAAGTGAAGAAAAAAAAAGGAAGATAGGCCCCTCACCACAACCGTTGAGGTTAGAAAGGATGCTCTGCTGACCCAGTGCTGGCCCCAGCCGTGACCCCAGTGCCTGCAGGGACGGCACCAAGCTGACATGGAATGGTGCTGGGGAAAAGCAGGCTCTGACTGAGCAGCACTGCCTGGCACCGGGACTCTACTTCCCAGCCTTGCTTTGGCCAGCTGGGCACTGTCCTGAGCCCCACAAGCATGTCCCGTGGGACAGTCCTCCTGCCCTGGAGGATGTGTGCTCTGTAGAAGCCAAGCAAGCAGGAGACAGTGGCAGAACTGAAAGAATAAGTGTGGCAACTGGTCTGCCTGCTCTGGAGGGACCGATGGAGAGTGGGGACTTCCCTGCAAACCAACTGTCTCCTTGCAAAAGCTGTGTTTTCTGCGAGCTCACTATAGCTGCTCTGTGTTGGATCTTGGGGGAAACTGACACAGAGAAGCATTTCTCTAGTTAGAGCACTCCCTGAAGGCACTGGAGATTGCTCCATGAAGTGACTTGTGTCCGAAGGTGAGAGAGATGGCAGTATCTCATAAAGGTCAGCCCTCTGCTGTAGAGCACCTGTGTCCAGAGAGCCCTCCCATGAGTGGGCTTCACTGAAATCAGAGGCTGGGAAGTAACATCATGCCTCCTTGCTGACACGCAGGAGCATTGCAAGCTGGCTGAGAGCACCTGGAAAGCTACGCAACACAGCCGCTGGCTTCCAAGTACCCTAGGCAATCCCTATAGGCAACATCTGCTTTATTCACATTATGATCCTGTTCCCTGAGGGTGGGAACAAGTTGCCTGCAGCCAATCCCCTCCTCCTCAAGTGGTTGCTCTCTCTGCTCTACCACGTCAAACAAAACTGTTCCGCCAGAGCAGGATGAGCTCTAGCAGTCTGGTCATCCGCATTGGGCTGAGGACAACCAACTCCTGCTGGAAGTGCTAGTGGAGCTGATTGGCAAGGTATGCTGAATTTACCAGCTGGCTACAGCCTTCCAGGCTCATCAGACCTTTGCTATGCAGGGGTACCTTGCTGTCTCCTCCCTTGAACAAATGCTTGTGGAGTAGCTGCCTGGAAGAGCAGCCCCATAGCTGCAGCGTTGTGTGCAAAAGCGAGGATCAGAAATGGGAAAGGCTGTTTGGTATGTTTTCAGCCACCTGGGCTGAAACCCATGGTTTGATGTGTGCAGGAGACAGGCCTGGTGGAAATTTCTCATCAAGAACTGCAGAGAAATCTTTGGGGAGGAGATGTATGGCCTTTCCAGGCCCTCAGCTAAAGGACCAGAAGCA
The DNA here is from genome assembly GCF_000699245.1 of Pterocles gutturalis. Taxonomy (NCBI): domain Eukaryota; kingdom Metazoa; phylum Chordata; class Aves; order Pterocliformes; family Pteroclidae; genus Pterocles; species Pterocles gutturalis. Next base: position 24,115 of record NW_010117650.1, read on the forward strand.
CCTATGGACAGCTCCACAGGTATGAGGATGGACTGAGGATTGTCGCAGGCTGGGGCTTCTGGTCCTATTCCTTATTGTGTTCCTGGTGGTGCTCTTATCTCAACGTCGCATCTTGTGGAGATGGACACAGAGTGCTGTTCTGTTGGCTCCGCTTGTCCTGTGGCCTGTTTGGTTACTGCCTCTCAAGGCATGAATGGTGTAGTCTTTAGGATGAGCTCAAGCCTGAGGGCCTGACTGACTTCTGGAACCTGCTGACTGAGATACAGAAGAAATGCTCCCTATGATCTGTCACGGGGATGAGTGCCATATGGCTCATGGCAGATCCTGCTTCCTACACGAAATGCCTGTCTCAGAGTCTCTGGGCCACTTTTTTTAATAATGAGATCTGTTTTTTGAATGCCATTTGTTTTGGTCAGTGATTAATGAAGATCCTGAAAAAATGGAAAATAATTGCCGCTCATTTTCAGTTATATGTTGTTGATTTCTTTCTAATTTTTATAAGTGATGCGTCGTAATTTAGCTTCATATCCCGGCATCCCTTTATAAACATGCAAAATGGAAGACCTTGAAACACACTGTCCTGTGTGAATTCTCCTGTGTGGTTTGGAAGGGATTCTTCACGAGAACACAACCTCCTACCATTACGCACTGAACCCTGTGGCTCCGTTTCTTGTGGTGAAATTGTGTCTTGCCCTGAGCCTGGTGCTACACGTTGGAGGTTGAGGCGCATTGCCCAGGTCTGTCTGTGAACTTCCAGCGCTGCCAGGCGCACTCACCACCCCGTAGCGTGGAGGGGCAGGATTTGTACATGAACGTCCTCTTTTCACCTCCAGCTGCGATCTCTTTCCAAACGAGAGCAGCGGAGAGTCTCTTGGATCTCACCAGTGGTGCGGTTTGAAGTTCTGCTCAGTGCCCGTACACTGATGGGGTACAAGAGCCTGGTATTGTTTCTGTGAAGCGTCACCTCTCTGTGTCTGGAAATGGCGGCCTGTCCCACACAGACAGGACAGCTTTGAGCAACTCCTTGTATTCGTGAAGTTGTTTACTGCAAATATTTTCTAATTTCAGCCACACAGGCCTGGCTGCTTCTCATGTTGGCATCCCCCCAGAGGCAGAATTTGCTCTGGGTCCCGCCCGAGGCAGAGGCAGCCCTGACTGGGAGCTGGGCAGACCGCACCTCCCCGGGAAGAGGCGAGGCTGAAGGACGTTCCTGTCACGCCCCGTTTCCATGTTGACGTCGCAACGCTCAGCGCCAGCACCTGAACGTGAACGCGTCCGGGACATCGCCCCGCCCGCCAGGT
>NW_010117651.1:0-1738 GCF_000699245.1 Pterocles gutturalis
AGACAAACCCACCAGACAAAACCACAACAATTGGGTTGTTCATTAGGTTCATTAGGTGAAAGTGTCATGCTCCTAAAAAGAAAAGGAATAGATTTTAGCATATCTAGACCATCTATTAAAATGGTATCAAAAGTTATAAATTCCAAAGCATAATGTTTGACAGTAAGCTGTCATAGAAGCAATAGATTCATTATAAAAATGCTAGAAGTGCATACATCTCATTGACTGTTTATCATCAACTGCATGGGTTTCTGATAGGAAATGTCTAGCTATAATTTATATTTCTGATGACTCTCAAATCTATTACTCACCTTTCTCCAGTTTTATAGCTCCTCTGGACAGAACAGAAATTGAACAGGCAGAGTAGGATCTGGAGGGGAATTTTCTGTTGTTGCTGTTCTCTATTATCTCATCCCTCCAGCCTCAGCTGTCCCTCACATGTGATCAGACCTGCACTGCCCAAGTGTTTCTCAGAAAATAAGGTTTAAAAATAAAAAATAAAAGGGGGAGGGAGACATTAACTACATCTCCATTTCAAGTCTTGCAGCAATTTGACTCTAACAATTAAACACACTGCGGGTAAAATCTTAAAGGTGTAGTCAGTTGTGTAGTCAGTCAGGTGTGGCACTGTGAAAATCTCTATTAAGGGTAACAGGAGTTTTAAGAGTATAAAGACATGAAAATGAGTCTCTGGGAAAATAAAGAAAATAAATTTGTCAAATATTCAGTAAACAATTTGTGCCAAGGTATGTGTTCAAAAAATCTGATCTTGTAAAAAAATCTTTACGTCTGCAGAAACACCATAAGAGAATCATAATTGTATATGAATCCATTCCAACTAACAATTTGAATTTAAAATTCATATAATGGTGTACAGAACGTTATCTTTTCTTTTTTTAAGTCTTGTAGACATTGGATCAATTACCTACCTGATAATAGCAAAAGGCTTCAGTGAAGTTACAAAAGGAAGGGTTTATTCTGTTCCCTTTAAACTAGCACACCTATAAAACTAGGTTTGTACAGATGAGCTTCAGAAAGCTGCTAGGGCAATGGAGCTTGTTAACCATCCTCCACGCAGCAGTATCTAAGCCCAAGCTCTGGAAGCATGGGCTCACTGTGTAATTTCTCATGGCAGACTTTATTTCTCTTTTATTGACTACACCTATTACCTTTCTTCCTTTTAAAGCTCTTCTACAAATGCTAGAAAGAGAACAAGCAGTAATAGCAGAGCTTAGAGAAATATTTTTCATGTGAATACTGGGTTCTGATGTAGCACAACTTAGCAAGAGAAATCTGCATTCTCTGTTTTTCCCAGAGGGAGAAAGGGAAACAATTCTTCTTGTTTCAGACCCTTATGTAATCTGATCCAACTATTAATTCCTGAAAGAAAACTCAGAATGTTCATAACACGATAAACATACAAAAATGTGGTTTTTTACAAGAAGGGGTTCATAACAGTTCATATACAAACAATGTATGATGAAATCTTAGAGGTATCTACTGTAGAACGTGCCCTTGTTCTGTGAAGGACGGGATTAGTGCAGTTCTCTCTCTGTACAGGACTTGAGATGCATCTTAAATATTTTGTTTAGGAAATCGTAATTTATATAAATATCTCCTTGCAGATCTAATCCAGAATTCTAGATTTTACCTTGGAGAAAGTCAAGTGAGTCTAGAACTGAAGTTCACACACTCATTTCTAGAAAAAAAAAAAAAAAAAAAAAAAAAAAAATTGTAT
>NW_010117651.1:1755-33972 GCF_000699245.1 Pterocles gutturalis
CCCTACAATAACATGATATTATCAAATATAACAAAAGATCTGATGTAACCAAGGAAATTTTTGTTACAAAGCCCCTAAGATCAGTCACTTTCTTATATCTAATACTGTCATCACAAGAGATTTTTTTGTAAGACCATATGTTATCCTGAAAATCTTCAGTCTTTCCATAACCAGAATAATAACTGAAACTTTCATTCATACCGATAGCTTTACTGTGATTTGATGTATGGGGAGGAGGGATCAGGTGGATAAGCAAGATGTGTTACACAACTGAAATGCCCAAGTAATGAAGATGCAAATGGTAAATTATGTTATAACTGCCTAAATCAAAGCAATCTTCTTCACAATATAACAAAGGTTTAAGTGAATGCCAAGTGTGAAAATAAGTAGGCAGGAAAATCATTATTCAAAAATTGTGTGATGGCAGATTAAATCGCATACTGTAGTTAAAAAGAAATATTAATCCTCAGTAGGTTCTGTCTAAATTGCCACCACTAACATTAAAAGACTGAAAGCTGTTTTACATCTGGAGCCAAGATGTATAAAGATGATACGAGTATTTTCCCATCTCCTGTAACTTATGGACATTTGAAAAACAGCCTTGTTATTTGTACTTCCAGAACACAGTCATTATATAATTTCTGCTGTTGTTTGCATCACTCCCTACCTGCAGGCCAGTAAAGCCCATGGGACATCAGTCAGAGGCCCACATTCAAAGGAAGACTGTCCATGCAGTTGAGGCAGGACTGTATACAAAGTGAAACACGAGTTTCCGAAAAGGGAATGAAGTTACTTTTAAGGAAAAATTTAAAAGAGGACGCTAGCCATGAAAAGAGAGAACACTTCAGATTAGAAAAAGACATAGAACAAATTGGAGTGAGGAACGATGAAAATGGAAACAGTACAGGGGAAACCAATGAAAACAACCAGCCAGGTGCATAAGAGGCCTGTAATACCTGATAGGAAAAACTAATTACGTGGTGTCATTAAGCTGGACTGAAGTAAGTCGAAGCAAGAAGCTGCAAAGACAAAAATGTTGTTCTGTCTATAGTGACAAGGGGCTTTGCTGCAGACCAGAGCAGCAGCTACAGGACTTTGGGAACAGAAGGAGACAGCAGTGCTTCAACCTGGCAGGGCTGGTGCTCCAAGAACTGCTCCAGCTGTGGGTGGGACTGGGCAGAAATTTTTAAGCAGGCCACCTTTACCTTTCTGGTTATTGTATCTGACTGTCAAAACCATCTCCTAACCTCCATGGGAAGCCCAGGTCAGCTGAGACACTGCCAGAAGCTTTAAGCTTCTGTTCAACACCCTCACTTTGTCCAAGGAAAAAAAGTGGCTCAGGTTTACTTCTGCTTCTCTCTGCCTTGCATGTATGTCTCTTATCTATTTATTTCATACCACCTTAGAGGATAAGGGATTAGTCTTTTTCTTTCTCATAAAATATATTGAAATGAAGAGTTTTCATTCTGATACAAAAAGAAAACAATTCTCAAAACCCTGACATTTTTTGCAAGACAGTATACAGGGAATTTTTGACAGCCTGGAGCCTCTGCACTGGAGAGAAAACTAGTGTTTATCAGTGTTGTTGGGAAAAAAAGAAGATGGCTTCAGGTGCAAGACACAATTGGGTATCATTCCTAGAAACCTGGTTTGAGTTTCATCTTGGGTAATTGGACATTTTCTGAAGAGGTTTTTTTTCTTTTCATCAGACTACCTATTATAATGACACTCAGGAAAAAAAAAAAAAAAATTGTCCAGGTCACTGTGTTTTGCAGGACTAATCATTACAAATCACCACCACCCCTATATCCAATAGACTATCCAGTCTGCCTCTGAACACCTGCCACAGAGCCCAGTGCAATGCCATTGTAAATTCATCTCCTCCACAAAACATATTTTTCCTCTCTAACCTGCAGGGAAATAGCAGAATTGCCAGACAATCAAAATACAGGTTTTTGAAAAGGTCAAAGGATTCCAGCAAAATATTATATTTCATGTAGTGTACAAACCATAAGAATGTTGATATTTCATTATTGAGGAAAAAAATCATAACAAAAACAGAATCTGACAACTTTTTTTTTATTTTTTCAAATTTGAGACAAAGACTGTAGTAAAAATGGAAACAGGCAGCCAGTTAACATCATCTGAATATTGGGGTTTTTTTGTTTTACAGTCATTCTGTCTTATGTAAAAACTTTTAAACAACCTGAATCTTTAGTTATCTGGTAGAATTTACTCTTTGTTCTATGGCAGGGCTACCTCATAGAGCCAACACACAGGAAAAAATGCAACTTGCTGTCCCAGATCCCATTCAAACACAAATGAACCCAATTAACTAACATTTTATTTTTTAATGTCCTTCATGTTGCTGGGGTACCAAGGCTACCAGGTGAACTTATTCACGTATAGTTCTCTCCATGGCAGTAATGCACACCACAAGGCATCGAGCCTGTTCATCAGCAGAGCTTTCAGAGCCTCCTTAGGTCTAACAGTTTTATTGCAGGTAAGTAAGCAGCTGAAACTGCATAAATTCAGGAGATGCTGTAGCTCAAATAGCCAAGCTGGAGTAGGAGAAAACTGAATGCACAATTCTCAGCAGCTTTGTCTCGATGGGAAGAATGGAATTATTCTTCAAGTATTACCATGTGCCAGAAGAAAGCATTACTTAGGACTTACTATCAAATGTATAATTGCAGCACTGAACCAAATAATTCGAAATGATAGCTATCTAAAGCCAAATTGTAAAGTGAATAGTGAACAAAGCAATAAATAATAAAATTACACATGCTATATGTGATTGCTCATTGAATCAGATTGTCAGTCATAATAAAAGCCAAAAGTAACAATCAAGCTTCATTACTTCACAAAAAAGGGAAAGCCTTTAACTATTTCTAACTCCTGTTATCAACATATATCATGAAAACAACATAGCAAATCTGCTTTTGATTAAACTGGACCTAACCTTATTCCTTTCTTATTCCTAAGGGTGGGAGGTTTTCATACTTTAAAGATGGCTTCATCACTATATTAATTGCACATATAATTCTTTGGTCTCTCACAATGCTGGCTGCTGTCATTCAGAAAACAAGCTGCAAAGTGCATCCAAAAGGAAGGAGTAAAGGCACAGGGAAGGAGAAGTGTCACTTACAGTCAGGGAAGGTGCTCTCAATTTGTTCTGGTAGATGAGGCTGCATGTCTCCAATGAAGTTTCCCCCTGGGGACTTGGATGAGCTACAGATATTCAGCTGCTATTTGCAAGAGATATATATATGTGTATAAATACATATATATATATTCGTGCACTAGTCTGTGCATTACACATAAGGAAGCCAAATTCTGTGTCAGTTTGAGGGTCATCCTTCATTTGCTTTAGGTTTGAAAATGTCCAATTCCAATGCCACACAAAATAAATAGACCAGAGATACAGTTCTCACTTTGCAGCATGTGCAAATTGAATGCAAGTTTATTTAAGTCTTTCCATACAGCAGGAGGGTAACTTGTAAGAAGATAATTTTGCATTTTGCTGTCTGAGGGGTTTTTTGTATAATTGTTAGTATGTGTGACAACTGACATTCCAGGCACTGCAAGTCTATTCCTTTCCACTGTTACAAGCAATGTCAGAGAAGGTTCATATGTACCTTTTCCTGTTCTCACTGCATTATTTATCAAATGAATAGGAAATCAAAATGTTGATGCACAGAACAATATGTTAAACACTCTAATGTGCAATGCCACCTTAACCTTGGCAACCTTCCATCATGGATCAAAGTTCAGTTTCCTACTGTTTTAACCAGTATTTACCAGTCTTTCTTGCCCTAGTCTATTCTTTTTTTCTTTTTTTTAAGCTTTCCCATCTTTTTTTTTCCCCCCTAACCTTCATGTTCAGCAAAAAAAAAGCTATCCACATAAGCCCTTGGTCGTACATTTTATTTTATAGCTGATGACAACCGTACCGAAGAGATTTCAGCACATGGGCCCTTGCTCCCAACAAACCTAGAGGCAGGTTGAATCTATAATTTACTTCTAAGCTTTCCTGAATACTGTGTTTTTAATGAAGTGCTTTCTCTAACTCCCTAATATTTATCTACCTATTTCTTGACATGGCGTATCTACTACTGACTTGGTTTCACATTCAGGTTACTTTCTGAGCAGGTCAGCACCAATTACCTGTCGGGACTAGCATAACAAGGTTACAAGGACTTAATGGACACCTTATCTGAAAAAATCATGTTATCACTAAACTAAGTACACCTTGCAAACAGGCTTTTCAAAATAGTCTAAGGGCGTTAGGTTCACATATCATATAGGTTTAAAAACCTATCGTAATCTTGAAGCATGAGTTCATCAACCTGTATTTCTCTAGAGACTGTTGTGTAATTCCTCTTTCTCATCTGACCCTGCTTTACTGATTCCTTGTACCATCAAAGTGAAAATTCATGAGGACCAAGGCCTCAATGTCACAGGTCTCGGGGGCAAACAGAAAAAGGAATCACTGACCCAAAGACTACATTGCAGATGGCAGCTGCATTCAAAGCCCTACAAGAAGGCAATGAAAACACATTGAGAGAGTTGATCACCATTATAGGCCATGATTTCAGATTATTTGCCTACCAGTGTCATGTGTTTTAGGGGCCTCGAGGCAAATTAAGAATAAAAAGGAGAAAAAAATGCCCACTCTATATTTCTCTGCAAAGTACCCATTCCCTACTATACCTGTTAGTTTTAGCCCAAAGTTACTTCTTCCAAATAAAAGGTCATAAAATCTCCTGTATATTGACTTTCCCCAATTCCAGATTTTTTTCCATTCTGTCCAAAAACAGAATGAGTGAATTAACACCATCATGTGATTTTTACATTTAGCTTACAGACCTAAATTTGGTTTGTCTGGTTTTGGCCCTTTCTGTGCTAATGCAAACAAACCTTCATTTTCTCCATACTGCTTGGACAACTGCACACGAAAGACTACCTCATACCATGTTGTTGGCATTTAGACAATACTGAGAAGTTCAGATAATACTGCTGTTATCTTCACTAGGGGAACATATTCCTCTTTAGCTCCTAGGCTTCCATGAGATCTAATTATTACTGGCGTGAATTTTGCCTGTGAAATCCCAGGATGTATGTCATTTAAAATTGCCAGTGTCACGAAAAGGCACTGACAAAAAGGAAATGAGGATAAACCAAGTAGAACTGAATGTTAGATTGTAAATTATTTGGGAGAAGGAACAAAGAAAGCTTTGATCATGTATTACTTTGATAGGGACCTAAGGACAGATACGGGCTCAGCTTGGACACATTAGCCCTGTGCCAGTGGCTTTTATGGAGTTATGTTCATTGACACTGGTTAAGGAGCTGCTACTACATACTTCCTAACCCAAATTATAGGTATATTTGCATTTTAGATGCTTTTTAAATGTGCTGCTGCATGTGTATGCTAAAGGCAGTCCTTTTATCATCCGACAACAGATAAAGGCAAACAAATATAGAAAAAAAATAGCGACATACAAATGGCCTTAGAAAACATGGATAGAAAAATCCGAGGGGAATTCATTGCGCTATCAAGGTTTCAAAATAATTCATTAAATAGCTACCACTTGTCCTGTCACTGACTATCAGTCTGGAAATGGATAATGTTCTCAGTGTGTCTGCTTCCATCACATATTCTCCCGCTATCACAGCTGGTAACATTAGCTATGCACAGGAAGCATTTTGCAGTCTCTCATAGCTATCTTATCAATACCACCACAAAACTAAGGAAATAGATGGGGAAAAAAATAATCACAAAAATCTACGGTTATAGTTGAAAGCATAATGCTTCTGTCTGGCAGATGAAAATGCTTGCCCTATAATCCTACGTGACTGTGGAAAACAGAACTTTAGTAATCAGGTTCAGACTTACCATTTAAGTTTACAGCAGAAAGTCTGTCATATTTGTTGTTAACATTCTGAATAATCCTTAAAAATAGTAATCTGCTTATCATTTATCTCTTAATATAGCATTATTATTTCAGGAAAGCATGCAACGAGGCTGAAATGGCCTTATTCCAACAACAACAACAAAATCAATCCCTTTCTACAAATTTGATATAAGCAGGCTGTGTACTATTTTAAAAAGTTCACTGAACCATGAAGACTGGCATTTACACCATAAAATTCAGGCTTTATTTGATGAAGTTATTGAACATTGCATTTACCTCAACTAAGGTTTAAAGCAATCGTACATATTTTTACTGTCCTCTCAAGAAGGAAGCTTTGAATATGAAGCAAATCAGATTGCTACTTCTGGGAATTTCAAAAGAGGGACACAGAAAAGATGCATGGTGTTTAATGAAAAATATCTGTTCAGTTCAATTACAATACTAGAGGCCCAGCACTGTGCAAAAAAAAAAAAAAAAAAAAAAAAAGGATAAAAAGGATAAAAAAAGATAAAAAAGACATAGTGTAATAATAACATGAAAGAATTTTGTTCTCTAGCTTTCTGATTAAAAGTGTATTTTCATGTCAACTTTAGGAGAAATTATGTACAAAGCCTGTTTGTAACAGAGTATTTTTTAATTTGTCAAAGGTTTACACTGGATAACTCAATCACATTAATTGCAAAGATTGCCTTCTCTATTGTTTTACTCTACTCTTGAAAGGCAAACAAGGAGAATCCAGCTCCTGTAGTACCACCAGGTGTGACAAGTTGTTTTCTTTAGACCAACACTTGGCCATCATAACTTAGTGGTAAGTAGTCTAAATGGGAGCTGGCTAGAGTCCAGTGTTTTTATCATTGACAGTCGAAACATTGGAGACATCAGTTTATGGATCAAATTCAGAAGCTCAGGAGATATGTCTTCCTCATGTGGCCACTTGACCTTGACACCAACCTGACTGAGAGAGCAGGTAAGTCGTTTAGAGGTTATATTCCCCTGCATCAAGCAGAGTATCATACAAAAGACTCATCTTTCATATGGTTACAAATAAGCATGTATTGAGTCTTGCATAGGTTTAAATTCAACACAGTACATTAGGGCACAACAAGGTCAGTGTGCCTTCCAACACCCTGCTCAACAGCAAATTAAGCATATTTAGAGAGAGCATGCTTAACACTCTCTGGCAGCGCTGAACAAACATCACCAGTTCCGTGGCAACCTTTTATTCAATAATTTGGTCATTTTAGCAGTCACACAGGAGCCTGGTTTTAATTCACTGCTCTGCCAGAGGAGATTCTGAGTCAGCTCTTCCTTCTACATTCTGCAGGAGTGTCCTAACCACCAAGTGACACAGCAGGGTGAGAACGGCTGGGACCACTCGCCTTTCCCCCTGCCCATAACAACCTGCTATCTAGCTAAGAAGAACTACAGAGACCTAAATGGAGTAAAACATAGAAGGAGAGTGAGCGTCTAGAACAGCGGCTAGAGACATGCAAAAGATAGGAACTCCTTGTGTCCACTTCCTCTAATGTGCCATACTAAATAAAATGTTGGATTTTTCAGCAGAGCCCGGAACTAAGGACTCCCCCTCTGTATTCAACACACTTAAGCAGGCATTTGAGTGGCAGCGAGGTACCAGCACCCCAGTTAATAACTGGGCCTCTGGGAATTATCATGATATCACAGCAGTCATAATTCAGGACACAGCAATGCATTTTAGTTTTAAGGGTGACAGATCTTTTGAAGTTATTTTTATGAACAGAAAAGGTAAGGAAAAACTGAGGATTTTGGTAATTTAGTAGTCTTCAAAGTTAAACAGTTCACTAGAAGCCATTGTAATCCTAAAAATACTTTCATAGACAATCTGCTTCCAAGCAGGCAGACAGAAAAATCACTCTTTCTCAGAAGTTTTTTCCTCTCTGCTGAGGAAAGGAGGACTGAGCCTGAACACTCACCTCATTGTCCACACCACTTAGCTAGTTAGTTAGTCCCTCCTAGCTTAGTTAGTCCCTCCTTGGCCCTGCACTATGACAACTAAATCCAAGAAGAATTTTCTACTAAGAGAGTTAGTCCTAAGTAGTGTTGACAGGAACTGGTCAATGACACTTGACTTCTGGGCCATAAGTCAGTCCCTGACCCTCTTTTGTGCCTGTTGATGTACCCAAAAAGTACTGTGACTGCAAGAGTAGGCTCCTGTGTCCCCAGAGCAGTGTGGCAGTGGGAACTTTTCAGGTGAGTGAGGGAGTGTGAATGAGCAGACTCCAGAGAACTAATAAGAATGAATTAGGTAGCAGAAGGAGGTTCAATACAAAAGTCAGTAAGTAAACAAATGGACCTGCCTGGAAACATGGCTAAACATTTGATGGCCTATATTGTAAAGCACCAGACCTCTGTCAAACCCTCCCCCAGATCCAATACACTGAATAAAATATTCCTTCTAGCTCTCATCACTGAGTAACCAGCTGACAGAGGCAAGCAAGTGCAGAAACAGCTCATGACCACATGTAGTTTGGGACTCTGAGATAATTTGTTTTCTGACTGCAGCCAGTTGGAGAAACAGTGCTTTGATGTTGCTGTCCCACCATGAATTTAAAGGATATGGATAATTTACAACCTTGATTAACAATCTCAGAGCTGCAATAGCTCATCCTCTTCACATCCCATCCTCTTTATTGAATGTGCTTAAGTATTCATGAACACATGATGGTAATCTTGTTAACACTATGAAAAGCAACGACATCCTCATTATAAACTGCTTGAAAATGCTCATGATCCTTTCACCAGAATGAGCTTTGTACAATTAGAAGCCTGAAAAAGTCACAGGTGCGCAACACAGAAGGTGATAAAATTGTAATTGTAAGATAAAATGGCATTGTAATGTCCAGGACAGTAGATTTAACTGCTACAGACAGAGGGCAGGACACACTAGTGCTCCTTGTAATACTAATTTCTCTTAGGTACCATGCAACTGCATCTTGCTCACATATCCAGGATGAGAAGAATCACAGATTCAGGAGCAGGTAAGTGCTTCCATCCAAATCTGATAGATGGGATCTATCTAAGGCTTCTTGCCTTTCTCATTATGGTGATAAAAGGTTTGCTTTCTGGGATCAAGAAGGACATTGGGATGTTTGACCATCATCCCTCTTGGTTTCTCCAGAGACACATTATACCATTTATGATCTTTTTACACTTTATTATAGGTTAACAGTTTGCTATGGAAATGGGTGTGGTGGGCTTTTTTGTCATGGAAATAGCTTTTTGGCTATGGTCAACAGGAGGTTCAAATAGAGTTGACATCCTGTCAGACCTCCTGCATATCTCTTGTATAGTTAGTTCTGGAGTTTCAAAATATTTTCCTTTCCTTTTCCTTCCTTTTATTTTCTTACCTTCACACATGTGATCTTTGTATTGCTGGATGTTGAGGAGTAGGAGAGGCTGAAGATATATATTAAAGTCTGCCACATTCCCTGTGCCTACAGCTCAAGACAAGCAGCGTTTGGCCCTTAAATACACACACGTGCTGTCACATGCATACACGCAGATGCATAGGAAGACAGACACAGCAGGCAGAGAGTAGATTTCAAGAAACACTGAACCCAGACAAAGTGGTTGGTTTGACATTTTTGTGATGCAGGTAACGCTCTGAGATCTGAATCCCATTTATCATTTTGGCCTTTCATGAACTGATAGGGAAGGAGAGAATTTCAGTTACACTTCAGCATTTCCACGTAGCCAGCTAATCAAGCCACCGTTAAGTGGGATAAGTGGCAATGAAGGAAGAAAAGGTACAGCAAATGTGTCACACTCCACCTGTAAGAGTCATATTTGACTTAAATACCTTCACTGCCCCGATGTGAAAAGGGACAGTTAGCAAAAGATTTCATTTACCTCACTGGAGACTTTCTGTTTAAGAATCTCTGCAGGCAAACAGAATGAGACAGAGTGATATAAAAAATGTGTTCTTTTAGAAAACTGGACCGGCTTCTCTTCTGTCAAAGGAACCTGCATAAACATAAACACTTTCTGGAAAAAAAAAGTGAGGATGTGGCAAACACTTCTGCAAACATGTTGCATTTTGCATTTTTTGGCATATAGCCTGCCCAGATGCACATGAGCACATAAAGCAGTGCAGAATTTGTCCCAGCACTTCCAGTAACAAGAGTATATTTTGCGTTCAGGAAAGCTTTTAAGTGCATGTTTAAGGTTAAGTGTGGGATTTGTCACCCTTCCTTAGCTGGGAAGTCATTTCTAGCAACATTTGGGTGCATCTCTGCCAATATAATCCGCTGGAGCTGGGCACATTTTTTCTTCCTGTGAATGAACTATTCATATCCCCAAAAAGCAATTTCATCCATTCCAAAACAATTTATGAATTCAACATTAATTTGACAAATAGTTTCAGCTGGGAAGGCTTTTTCAGTCTTAGACTGGCATAAAAAAATACCTGAAAGCGCTGCTTCTTTCCTCCAGTTGTCACCAACCTAGATACAGAAAATGCGGAGTTCTTCTTAAAATGGACCCAGACCCCCAGCTTCTACCTCTAAAGAAAGGTTCCTAAACAACACAGGGTAAATTATCTAAACTTATGGGCTCAATGTCTCTTTTTGATAGTGTTCAGCTTTGCATAAACTGCTTATGGAATTCTCTGGAACAGGGACCGCAAGCCAGGTGTCAGATCTTCTGCTGGCTCAAAGATGCTGCCGAGTGGTCTGCTGCAAACAAACATCCAAAGAAGGAAATTAAAAAAGAAGAATGAACGCTTCAGTGTTCCACTACCCTTATTCCTAAAATTGGCCTTCCAAATATGTAGATGTTTCATGACTTCTGTCAGGACCATCTCCAAATAGCGTAACTGAATTCTGTTATCTCCTTTGTTTCTCACATCTGTCTTCTTCTTTAGTTATTTATTTATATTCTTCTTACCCAAGCTGGTAAGCTTGGATCCTAAAGCAAACTCTGCTGTCACTGACCCTTGAGAGGAGGGTCTAAGAGAACTAAACAAAAAGTACAAATCTGGAGTAAGATTCGTAGTTTGCCAAGGTAGTAACGGACCGATAGATAATTATGTGACATTTTTATTAGCTATTAGGTGGCTGCTTACTTCACTCCTGAAGTACCTGCCTTAATGGTCACTAATTGATTTAGATGCCTAAGGTCTTTCCAGAAGGATCATGTGGATTTATTGTCCTCGGTCATTAAATACTGATACAGAGTGATTCCATTAGGAAATCAACAAAATATTTTGAGTGTGGAGCTGGAATGCAATGCAAAATAATTACAGTAAGTCACAGGGAGAGAATGTGTATTTAAGCACATCTTGTTGTATTTGAGTAACTATTTTAAAAGGAAGCCTTTCTAGGGTATTGTTTTGTTGGCTGGATTTGGGTTTGGGGAATTTTTAGCAAATTTTAACTTAACCTGGAAGAACAGAGACTCCCAGAGAAAATGAGTTGAAGACATAAAAAGATCTCTCTGACAAGTAGTAGAGAGGGAAAATTTTCTTCTGAGCTAGTTCAGGGTCACATCATGCCAAGCAACCATTGCAGTGTGCTGTAGAGGAAACTCCTTATTAACAGAAGGTGCCATGTCCAGAGCAGAACCTTTTCTAATCACCAGTTAGCATTGGCCCCAAGACCTTTTGCAGCAGCCACACCCCATCTAAGGCTTAAAGTCAGATTGCGGAGGATGATTCATTCACTGAAAGTCTGTTAAAAAGAAAGTATGGATTTATAAGTATGTCTATCCACTGACTTTTGTCTCTTCCTTTTTAAATCAAGCATTTTTTTCTATGCAATTTTGGACTCAAAGGCAAGTCACATTTCAGATGTAATAAAGCTAGCAGGCTCAGGCTCAAGAAGTTTCTCAGGTGAAGAAACCAAATCTGCTTATACAAAGAAAAAAGTCTCATCCTGCCGTGTCAGAGTAATATGTTCTTCAAGTCCTGACCATTATGCATTCCATTTATACCACTTCTTTAATCAAAGCTGAACCTGGTGAATTGCAAATAAGAACGAAAACATTAAATGTGAAAGGCCAACTCGGTCATCTATATTTTTTGTCAAAATGACAGTTTTTAAATTACATAGGTAAAATACTTCACTAAATAGGGTTATAAATGTGTAATTCATCATGGCAGAACATTTTTATGTGTTTTAGAACTACTCTTTTATTTTAAGAGGTGAGGATGCAAAATGGTAGGCTCATTCTTCATCTTTTCATTTTGCAGTTTATTTTTGACATAGCAAAGATGCAGTACGGTTGGAAAAGCTCTTGGAATAGCATTTGTACCCTTCTCTTTCTAAATTGTTTCTTGTCAGAGAGCATATTTGAAAGGTGAAGGTAAGTTCCCACTCGGGTTAGTGTGTGCACATACACACCATCAGCCTTTTACTAGATAAAATCCTCATTGCTTCACAAATGCCGTATGCTGTTAAATTAGAGACACCCTATTCCCCATCCCCAAAATTCTCTAGTAAGGCACTGTGTAGCTGAAGCAAGAGAATTATATTTCTTATCCCACTATTTATGGGAATTCCTGAGTAATCAGTCTGCAGCATTGTGCCGGGTGTACCACTCCCCAGTGGCCAGGGATTTGTTACCCTGTTAAACATGAATCAATGGGAAAACTTAGACGAAAAGGTAAGCATTAAAGCTGAAGAAATAAGGCAAATGGTTTGCTAAGGAACTCTCATTGCTTTACTGTAATTTGCCTGAAATCCTTGTTCTTTATTGCAAGTGTGAATTCACATACTGAGGTTGCAACAAAGGATTAAGATAAAACTCCTTGCATGGCGTTGAGGAAGAATTACATCTTTGCAAGGTCGTATAGAGAAGAAGAACATTACATCCAGGTAGTCTGCTACATATGATGCTTTTAAGAGACTGGCAAGAACAGAGCTTGAGGCAGGATGAGGAACTGTCACAGAGAGAAAGAAAGAAAGAAGAAAGGAAAATGTGATCTGACTCAGGTTACATCCTGGGGAGATTGTCTCTAAATTCCACACCAGGACTGGGTCAACCACAAAGACACTGACCCAGGATAATGTACCTCAGGTCTAACATTAACCCCAGTGCCTCATGGGTCGTAGTTCAGAGCATTTCACCTGTGTGTTTGTGAACATCTGTCAAGGAAGCAATTTCTTCCTCACGTTAAGTTCCCTGGGTGTGAGACCAAGGCCACCATGGAGATCTGAGCAATAAAGTTAACCAGCTGTTGCATTTCAATTTCAAGAGTTTTTGGTTGCATATTCAGTACCCAGATGGCCCCACTCTCAGAGGGCATTCACCAAAAAAATCACAGGTAGAAGACCACTGTGAATATTCATGATCCTTGCCACACGGTTAGAGGAAGATGAACTCAGTGTTGTTTCTTTGAACCCTCCACAGGAAGGGATGATGGACAGGTCTTTGAGGAACCTACTGCTATTCCTGAGTCACCCAATAGTTTGCTGGTGACCATGCTCCTTGCCTCAGTTTCCCGTTAGTCAGGATTTGACCACAGAAGTGGTTTCCATTTCCTTGTGGAAACAACATTAGGCTGGAGATGCAGTCTCAGGTGGACAGGATTTTCACTGTAGGCAGCAGGAGTTTTCAAAGTAAATGGATTGAAATCACATGTTTTATTATGAAAGAAAAACAAAAATATTTTTTGTGTGTTTTCTGATGCTTTTTCACTTACCTCTCATAAAAAAGCAAAACAAGCTGTGACGAGGGAGTTGCATAAACCCATAATTTGGCAGCCAATTAGTCTTTGATTTAGACAGTTGCTTTTTGAATATATTTTTTAATATGATTCCTTGCAGCTGAGAAATTTACATTTTAAAAAGTGCTTAATGCCAAGGCAGTAGTGGAATCCCACATTAGTCAAAGAAGTAAACTGAGATGAAATCCAGAGCTTGTTAACATCCTTGGCTGGGACTGCGTTAACAGCAAATGAAGGAAAGGAGGGGAAGAATTT
Source organism: Pterocles gutturalis (assembly GCF_000699245.1). Classification (NCBI taxonomy): domain Eukaryota; kingdom Metazoa; phylum Chordata; class Aves; order Pterocliformes; family Pteroclidae; genus Pterocles; species Pterocles gutturalis. Next base: position 15,631 of record NW_010117651.1, read on the forward strand.
TTCCCCTGCTGATAAGGGGCTTGTGGACACAAGCAGAGAAGCTGGATTCCTTCTTGCCTCTTTGTCCCAGCTAGGATGGGACATACACAGATATGCAAAGCAGACACAGATACCTCCCAAACAGCTGAGAGCAATTGTGCAAATTTGCTACCAAAGGTAGAGACAGGACAGTCTAAAGTGGAACAGAAAGGAGGACAGTGTGACTGTGACCTTCTCCTAGTGACTGTCCAGAGAGGCTGCAGACACAGGTGTGACTCTTGAGCTGTCTTTAGCATTCACAAAAAAATCAAGGTAGCCTCCCAACTAGAACAACATGAGTGCAGGCGTCTCCTTTGCAGTCTGGCTACAGACAGCTCTTTGAGCTGTATATAGATCTAGTGGCAAGAACAAACTGCAGCTTCTTTCATAAATGCAGATGCTGGAGCTTGCTTCATTTTAAACACAGTCATGTCAGAACCACTCTGCTTTGTACGGAATACAAAAGGAGAGAAAAAATACTCTCGTTCACTGTAATGAGACCAGTTGCTGGAAGAAACATCAGCCTTGCTGAAACACAGGAGAAATGCCATGCAAGTTGAACCCTATTAAAAATAACAGTCTCTGAGTACCTGAGGATATCCAGAGTCAACAACAGAATATGGCAGCATGTCTATGGGTGTACAGTTTGGTGAAGTATGGCTCTAGGAGTCAGCTGAGTTATAGTGGGCATAGATTAGGCATTTATATCGCTTGAAAAGCTCACAAGGTACATTCCTACCTTCTTTTTTAGTGTCTTAACTGGTTTAGAGGTTTGACACTAGAACAGTCGCGAGGCTTGGTCTTGCTCAAGGTGAAAGTTGTGTGACCTCAGAACTGGGGCACACGGCACAGGGAGAGCACCTGGCCTTGTTTTCCATGCCTGAAAGTTCTGGGGAGGAAAAACAGAAGTCTTACAGACATGGACATTCTTACCTTAATAATTAGTCTGTCAGCTACTGTTTCTGCATGGCTCCTCTGTGAGAACAAGGGGGAGATTTGTGGTCCTTACAGCAGCCTGGGTGGGGTTAAGGGGAATCTGGGTTTGAGGAACATCCTAATGAGATGGCTGGGACTGGTTCTTGCCCTATGAGGAGAGGCCAAAGGAGTGTGACTTCAAGAGCACCATATGGCAGACCCCAGCACCTTTGAGGAGATCATCAAGAAGACAGAGAAAAGCTGTTCACAGCAGTGCATGGCAGGAGAGCAAGAATTTCTGAGCAGGTATGAGGAAAGCATTTTTCATCTTCAGGCAAATTAAGTAGCAGAGCAGGTTGCCCACTGCAGGTTTTCAAGAGCCAGCTGGATAAAGCTCTGTACAGCCTAGTCTGACTCCACAGCTGGCCCTGCTTTGAGCAGTATGTTGGACTAGAGACCTTCTAAAATCCATCCCAATCTGAATGCTTTTATAACCTATGCACCAAACTCTGGAAGGATTTGGTCTTGTGATTTAGGAAGCAGAGGGCAACACCGCAGAAGTGTTAATAGCTCTCAAGTAAAGGGGATTCTTTTTTTTCAGATTTATTCACACAGACAGCACAGGATTCACATCATCTAGCAGTGGGAACCTCAAATTTAGACTTTCAGCCAGCTCCTTGAGCCCCCTCCATACTCAAGGGGGAGGATGGGAAATTCATCTTGCCGTAAGACATGGTCTGAAATGGGAGAAGGCACTGTCACTTTAGAGGTGACAATGTCTTCTTTAGAGAGAGGATGCTCAGATGAATAGCTTGAGCATGTACCTTTTACACAGCTAAAGCTGAAAGAAATTACTTCTATCCTAAGTCTGAGGGAGATGCTGGCTAATGTCATACTTGCATTTAATCAGGGTACTGAACTGGCTTTGAGAGGAATTGCAGGAGCTTAGAGCCACTCTGAGACAGGCACAATGTTTCTAGAAGTTTAAAAAACAGAACACATGAGGGCATGACTACTGCTATGATCCCCTCCAGCAACTGCATGCAGAGCGACACCCTGGTTAAGCTCCCAGAATTAGGCACGGGAATGTCTATGCAACAAGCAAAGGGAGAGCAAGAGAATGCATTTTCAGTGAATTGGCTGGGATGGGATTTGCGGGATTAGCACAGCAGGTATAACTAATTGTGTTTATCCTGCTCAAGCAGCAGGCACCAGTGTAATGTGCCTGGAGTTGTTGTGCACTGTGTGTTTCGCATCCAGGATTCCCCAATCCATCCTACACACACATCCCTCAGGGAATCTGACTGCTCTAGGTATAATACACTGGTCTAATCTCTGATATGCTTCTGCTAGACTGTGCAACTCAGGCCCTACTGGAGTCTCCTGTGGCTTCACAAGCTTCCAGAGGTATAGGAGGTAATTACTTATGTCCTCTCAGTTCTGTTTAAGCATAAAAATCAATTTCTTTGGAGTTGTCATGATGACCATTTAGGACAAATCCAAAAGGAAGTTGTTGGGTGTCTGTGAAAAGCAGAACGTGGGCTGTAGAGTGCAAAGACAAAACCTTTTCTCAGATGCTCCTGGTCCCAAAAGTACCCACATATTTTTTTATACCACACCTCCCTCAGAGCCTAAACATCTTCTGGGTGCACACAGATAAACCTTCAGTTCTGACAGCACCGATGAACTCCATCTCACACCCAAGCTCAATTAGCATTCAGAAACCCACTCTAACTCCCCTTCAGTTTCATATTTTTCACCTAACACACCTACACAATCAGGGCCTTTATCAAACACCCTGGTTTTCACAGCTTGCTTTGAAAAGGCAGCCAGAAGGGCAGGCTTCTGTCCTTGCCTTTGCACAGCGCGTACAGCAGGCCCAGATCACACAGGGGACCTGCATTCAAGCCCCACTGTTGCCTGAGGGGATCCAAGACTACAATCACCTCCCAAAGGAGGCTCTGAACAAATTGGCTTTTATACTCAGGTGGCTGGCTGCTTACAGTCCTCAACCTCTTACTGAAGATTTTCCACTGCATAGGAAATAGTTAACTTCATAGGTGCTGGGAGCAGAAAGAAAGAGAGAGCAAGAAGCAGCTTGACCTGCGCCTACTTAGAAAATCACCAGAACCCACATCCCTCAGGGGATGCACTTGTGTTTCTGCTCTAACCCCAGTGATGTTTTTACTGTGAGCCATCCACAGAATGAGTGAAAAGAGAGCTCCTGCACTCAGGCACCCTGCAGTCGGGTGTTTACAGTACCTCTGAGGAGCAGTAAGACACAGATTGCAGTCTTCCCAGGAAAAGGTAGGAGCTGAGTACTGGCTCTCACTTCCTGGGTGACTGCACTGGGCTGTTACATAAGAGGGTGACACAGTCCCAAGTGGAGGGACAGACATGATGACTTAGTAGTGTACTAGAGGGTAGTGTACTAGAGGGGAGAACGATTCCTGTCTGCGGATTGTCTCTGTTGGCTGGTTCATAGTGCACTGCTTGCAGAGCTAATAGCTCAGGTCCTGGGAGCAACATCACCACCCAACCCTTTGAAAGCTAATTTACCCAGACAAAGCATCACATGAACTGTGGTCACTCTGCTGTTGCCTTGGAGCTAGTCCAGGTCTCTCTAGCTGGAACTATACCTACACCATGTAGACATACTCTTTCCTGGCAGTAAGTTTTGGGCGTGATTGTTAGGATCTTCAAGATAGCTAGGCTGAAAACTGTTGTTCCATGAAAAACAGTTTTCATTTATTTCAGGGGAGCCAAGACTACTTCCCTGATTTCTTGCACTAGAGAGAGCACAAGCATCCAAAAATTAAATCAATGTTACAAGGTGATGATTTTCTCTGCAACCCTTTTTACTCACCTGTGTAAATGTATTTAAAAGGGCTCACAGAGACCAAAAAAATGATGGTTTTTGCCATCTTAGACAGAAAGCATCACAGAAGTGCAAAGTATCCCTGTCGTACATTTTTAAATCAAGGGGCATTTCTCTATTTTTGCCTTTTAAGTATTCTTATATGTTATACATTTTTTTATTACCATTGAAACTCTGATTGGAAATTGGTTTTAGAACTGTGTTCTTACAAATTTATGTTTTGATTCCCTTTTTATTAGTGCCTTTAATAGGCTCTTTCTTTCTAGTGTATTTTTGTTTGTAATTTGAAAATATGAAGCACAGATTTTTAACAAAAGTCCATTTTATTCAGATAATAATTTTTATTTTTTTATTCTATTGTACATATAGAAGGCTTAAGAAAAAAAATACGTGAAAATAGTTTTGCAAGAAGCAACACAGAACAGTAAAGCCTTTGGGTTTTTTCCATAAATAGCCCAAATCTGCCATCTACTGATATAAATTGGAATTTAATGGAACCAGCCATTTCGATTTTCCTCTGGAAAAAGCTTGCTTGCTTTCCAGCTATGCAAAACCAGTGCCATCTAGTGGTTATTTCCAAGACTACTCAGGCAAAAAAAAAGTCAAATATTTATCAAAATATCTGTTGCTGCTGGCTGCACAACAAGCTACTTAGCCATTTTGGAATTGATTCAATAGGCTTAGTGTCCTGGGACTCCATACAAATCTTTGCAGCTATCCTCTGAGGTGACATATAAACCTGTATGTTCATTTGTATTTTATTTTAACAACAGCAAAAACCAAGACACTGTGCAAATTGCTTTTCAGGTTAAACATACCCTTCATTCTTACTGATTTTATACTTCTGGTTTCTTTCTATTTTTATCTGTCCCTTATTGGATCATCTAAAGTTGCAGGGATTTTTGAAAGGCTAAAAAAATAATGACTGTTTTAAGCTTGTTTTAAAAGAAAAGAGACCTAGCTCATTTTAAAAAATAGCAAATATAATTTGTGAAGTCAAATGATCTGTGCTTTTTAGTATGCCACAATAACAAACAAAAGACACTGAAAGTATTTAGTTTTGCTCAATTTCATATTTCTTCTGACATTTGATGCGTATTGCTTCCAAATCACAAATTCATCCTGCGAGCTCAGTAAACACAGAGAGCATTTTTTATTTAGACAGAAGTCCCACGCTTTCAGATGCATTGTTAAAAACAGGGAAAAGAGGCATTGCCGTAGATAAGGACTGCCCCTGGGACTCAATGCCTAAGTACCTGAAGAATCAGCTAGTCAATCACTGGGATTTTCAGATACTCACCTTCAAAATTGCTTTTAACATTTAGGCCATCTTGCTTAAGGGCAAAAAAGTTCAGATTCAGGTCTGATGATACAAGTCTTTTAAATGTACTTCGGTAATGCTTCCTTGTGGAATCAAATTTAAAGACAGCATTCTATACATGTGTTGATTTAGAGGCATATGAAGAACTCATGTTACTCCACAGTGCGATTCTGATCAGAAAGTGAAGCTCACTGCTCACAGGAGAGTGGCATTAGCTTCATTCTACATTTGAGATTGGAGAGGACCCTTCTTCATGGGGTTTGTCTTCCTTACGTTTAGGCTTGCAAAGAGCCAGATGCTCACATCTGATCCAACCACCTCAGGGTTCTTCTAATAGTTAAGAAAAGAAACAGGTGGCTTTGAGGCATTTTTCTTTTAGAGTTTAAATACCTTCTCCTTCAAGGAGCCACAAAGGTGCTTGGTACCTCTCATCGACTACAAGAGAGTGTAGAGGCAGTAGCTCAGAGGTAAACATCTCTAGACAGTCACAACTGATCAGGTGAAACTCTGTTTCTGGATAGAGTTAGGCATAGACCTAATTGTTGTCAGGAAATAAGGATATTCATTTTGTTCTTAACAAGTTCTCACCATTAGCCTGGGTGAGTTCTACTGCTTTCCAAAATTTTTCACTGTTGTACATGGGGGACTGATGTGCCTGGGGTTGATTCCTTTGAGACAAACAGTCCAGTTAGATGCTAGACAGAAAATCTTGAATCTCTTATTTCAGAAATCAGTTTGTATGGATACAGAAAGTATAAAATATGATAGGTCCCTAAGTAGGAGGCATCCAACATGTTGAATGTCCTTTGGAGTTCATTAGGAAAGTCAGAGGCCTACAAAATAAAAGCATTTTTCTCTTACCATTAGAAATAACTTTCATGCAACTTAAAGCAAAAGTGCATCTTTAATTCCATCATCAAAAAGAAAGACATTCCAAACTCACAGGGCCTGAAAAAACTGTATGTCATCTAAACAAATGTGATGCCTCAGTAACACAAATGGGGGATGTGGCCACATGCCTTCACTCCCATCAGCATTTGCAGAATCCAGGTTGCATATGCAAAAGAATTGGTTTCCTCTGCCTCAAGGCAGAAAAGGAAACCTTCTAAAGATGACCTTGGTAAAAAACAACTCTGGACTGAACTCACACCAGGCAGACAGACTAACATAGCTGCAGTATAGGGGGGTGAGGACTCTTTTCATCTATGTCATGAGTCCCATCCTAGGAAATACTTTGAGCAATAGTCACTTGTTTGAAATTTGTCATGAATTTGTTGACATCAGTGACAACGGTGTCACAGCCATTTAAAATGTGATATCACAAAGGCATAGCCTATGTGCAAAACTATTCAGAATGAACTGGTGAAACATACCGGTCAAGAAATAGGAGACATGAACTGCACTAGCAGTTCATAGTTTGAGGAGGAGGGATGTTGCACACGTAATAGTAAGTAATACCAAAACTATGAAGGGAAAAAAAAAAAAATTCATGGTCTGCATGCTTCAAGTGCTCACAGAATGTTCCCTCAGAAAGTTGTGGTCCAGAACACATGCCACTAAGTTAGACACCTGTGTGAGTTATGGTTGTGTCCAGTATCAGGTGCACAGCTCTGGCATATAAGGCAGATCTGACCCGAGCTCCAGCTTTTCCAAAATTCTTGCCTGCTGCTGTGAAGAGTGCAACAAGACACCCTGCTGATAGACCCCTTCAGGTACCCAAGGAAATGCAGCTAGCTTCCAGCCTCTCTACAGTGACCTTCTAGGACTGGCACTTTTTTAAAACCAATGCACCAACAGAAGCAGGTCTCTGCAATTTTGGAGGAAAAACAGCCTGTGAGATTTTAAGCCCTACATCCTTGGAGGGCATCCCAGGCACTGTGGACTGCCCAGCAGTGAGAGCTGAGCAAAAGGGATTGGCGTTCCTAATTGTTAAAGGTGCACCACTGGGTGGGTAAGAATGTAAGTCTTTGGACCAGAAGGAGAGCAAGCAACGAAGAGCCTGAGTCTCATCTAACAGGGGGCATAACCTCAGTAAAACAGTGCTCTTCATCCCTCAGTACTTCCTTTCTTACCAGCCACCACCACCATCCTGTCTGATGCTGTCTCAGAGCTTCCACCACAGTTTTGCAGCATTTTCAAGCAGCAGTTGTCACACCTTCACCTGTGTTGTCCCCCCGCCATGACTGTGAAATGATCCCCAAAACTTTAGCAAGACCTCATTGCAGCTTATCTTTAAGATCTGCTCATTGCCCCTTTTTGCTTTCCACTTGACTTTATCCATCTCTTTTCTTCTTTTTAGATAGAAAAGTGTTTGGGGGAGGGCTGTTTTTCTTCTCTGTGCTTATATTGCAGGCAGTATGTGTGAATGCAAGCTCCTGAGCAGAGCTCCCACAAGGGGAGCACTTGATGAATCAGTAGATATAAAATTGTCATTGTGGACATTATAGAAGCAAGTTAATCCATATCTGTTGAATAATCTGAAATGAAAAGAAAGTTGGCACACAACCAAAGATGCAGATAATCTTTCAAAAATTGATGTTATCACCTCTCTTGTCTTCAAAGTAGTTTTGCATGAAATGGGGAGGCTCAGCAATGGGCTCCACACAATTTTGCTTGGGGCCAGCATACAAAATAAAAAGGTGAAGCATTACAAAGCCAAGTGAGCCAGAGAAAAGACAAATCATTCCTGTGGTAAGTAGCTCCTTGCAGAATCAAAATTCATTTGGAAGCATCTCGGCATTGAGTTTTCAGGGCCCCATATTGACAAATGAGACTACCACCAGCAGACCCAGGGCAGGAATTTTATAAATGTTCTCTGTTCCTTCTGTTTGTTGAAGCTTTGCTCGTGCATCTAAATGACAGAACTAGAACTTGCTTGGCATTTTAGGACATTGCTGCCTGCATTTCAAAAAATACTTCTACAGTGACCTTGATCAATCAGTTTGCCACTACTCAGTGCTTTTATCTAATGATAAGTATTGCAGAGAAAACGTAATGGTACTGAATCAATCAGTAACAGAATTACCACTGCCTTTCAGTGACTTAGGATTTTTTCACGTGCTTCTGTTAAAATCACCAGGAGAAGTAGTACAGGCAAACAAAAGGGACTATGACTAATTCAGTGTGACCCAATCTTTTGTTTTCCTGTGTCAACATGTTGCACTGTTGCTACTTTGCCTATGCCAATATTTATTGGAAAACCCTCCTTTTCCAGCTTTCTTACCTGAAAAATAAATCAGCACATAAGGGAATACTTGAATGACGCATGTACAAAATGTACTAAATGGATAGTAAATGCAATCGTGTGCTTGGAAAGAAACTTGGCATGTCAAATATTTTTAACTGCCTTTTTTTTTTTTTTTTTACCCTGGTGTAATGAGTTAGGTGTTGCACAATTCATCACTCTCCATGATTCACTGAGCTTACATAATATCCATTTGCATAGCACTGCTTACTTGAATACCAGTTCCACCCCTGCAACAAAACCTGCGATTTTCAAATATCTTTGTTGTCACACTCATTTTTTATCAAATTCATGTGACATAAGTAGGACTGTATGAAGACCATGGCAGCCTAATAGAAATAGTTATGAGAACTAGTGATCACAAAATAATAGTTTAATGTGTGTTGAATTTTAATTTTGCCAAATCTTACTGTAGGTGAAGATATACAGCTGAGCCTACTTCAAAAGTTTTAATTCCATCCACCTTCTTCACCAAGAGAAAAGTATGAAATTTATTTTTGCTACTTTCCATGCCAGAAAACCTAAAAGTTTTTTTTCAAACATTTCTTAATTAAAATACTGTCTTTTACATTCTCAGTTAAATCACAACATAGTCAAAGTGTGTTTCCTTTAACTTTGGATCATAATATGCAGTTCATAAACAAAAAATATAGAACTCCTGTCATATTTTTTTATCTCAGTGCAAAATTAATAATGAAGCCACTGAAGGATCTCCGTCATACTCTGTCAGCTGAGATGACGTACTTGGACATGCTTTTAGTATACATTTTCAGGCAGCTTCTCTGCCATCTTCAAAGAGGTAAGGAATCACTGCAATTACCTTCTCACACCTCTCTAGTGCAGGTGTGGTCCAGCGAGCAGATGATGGACCCCCCAAACAGAAAGCCAGTGCCTTCAGTTGCCACTGATTTACTTCTGCTGGTCTATATGGTACACGCAACTGAAAGCCCAGACAATCACCCTGTGAGAGACGTATGGTAACCGAGTCTTGAGCACACATCTCTGTCCAGAACTGATTCCCAGCCTTCAGCTGCACCAGGCCATTTGAAGTTATCCTGGAGCATCCTTTGCATCTTCCTAATCCAGTGCTTAAGTTGTGGAGAGAACTGGAAAGCGACCTACAGAATTTGGACAATTCTGTCTAAATCAGAACATTGCTAGGGATGTCCTATAAGACCTCACACACTTCAGGCTCTGCTCCTTGTCAGGGAGCCCTTGAACACCACTTTATGAGGATGAATAGGCCATTTCTCCCAGTGCCTGTAAGAATCCTTTTTCTGGCAGAATTTGCTAAGAACTCTAAATTATGCCTGTAATACCAAACTACAAAGGAACAGGAAGCACTCCTGACCCAGGGTCAAGAATGAAGTTCACACTTCTTTGGATTAGCCTTGTACAGATCAGTCCTGCAGAGAAGCAGCTGGAGAAATCCAAGACAGACACAGCTAATAAATGTAGATAATCAAGATTCACTTCCTTTAATTTATTCTTGGGCACTCTCTTTTATATAATTTTAGACCCACTCCTAAAAGTTGTTCTTGTCCTTTTACCAAACAAACATGGAGAAAGGACCAGCATCTTATCCAAATCAGTTTCAGGGTCCAGCTGTATTACTACTCTTTTAATTTGAATAAGCACACCAGAAGTACATGGCTTTTTTTCATATGTAGGATCATATTCAGAAGTGTTTTGAGGTACTCACAAGACCAGGGCTAGACCTCGTGTGAGATTAGCAGAATCTGCCTCCTTGCAGGTCCTGCCAGGGTCATGGCATGTAATATGTGCTGAGACAACCAGAGATGTCAAGGCTTGAGCAACTCCACAGGTGCTCATTAGCAAAAATTAACACAATACCAGATTTATGAAGAGGAAGAAAAGATCTAAATTGAAGATTTCAGTGTGTGCATCCCCTCTGTGAATCTGTCCCTATGCTTTCACATTGCAAGTACTGTAACCTTCTTCCTGCTCTGCCTATTAAGATCCCTAATTATATTAAAGCCTACCATCACTTATTCATGAAAGCATCTCTTTAGCACATCCAAAGTGACTGATCCCCAAGGTTAGAGTCACAATGACAGAGAGAGATGTGTGTGTTTTCACAGAAGCACTTTTTAAATGAGTTTTCTTTTGTAACTTTTTCAGCAAGCAAGGTCAGTTTTATTGGTTTTGTTCAGCTGAAACTCCTTAGCACTAGAAAATTAGATTGTGTAATCTATATACTTTGCCACCCGATCTCCAACCTGAGTACACTACCTAGCTCCAGTGATTTTCTTTAATGAGATGGAAATGTATATAAGTTTTAAATATGCAGGCTAACATTTTCCTCCATCTATAATTATGCAAATCGTGATATAGTTGTCTCTGCATGACAGAAGTAATAACATCTTATAGAAACCCTGTTAAAACTCACTGAAATAATCTATGCAGATGGATGTAATTTTATAGAAAACAACACAGACACATTAATTGGTTACAAACTACCACTACCATCACCTAACAAGTTACGTGACATGGGCTAAGGTGTGTACTGTATAATGATACAATTTTGTTTTGTTTGCAGTAGATAACTGTTACACTTTCAAACGGTTAATAAGATCAAATGTAAGAAGAAAAATCATAAGCTGTTACTATTTTTCAAGATGTGGAACTACAACATATATTTCACATATACTCTTGATTTTAAGACAATTGGTACCGTATTTATCCTTTAGTATGTTTCCCTTTCTCCCCTCCTTTCACCACATTCTTTCATTCAACAGTAGTGGAGCTTGTCAATTCATTCCCATTTTGCACCCATCCACAACTCCTCGACTGATGGCTATTTATCCAGGATTTAGGCACAGTCTCCTATTCAGGCACGTGTGACTGGGGATACTATACTTTCTAAGAGAAACACACTACCAGAGGATGCATTTTTGATACTTCTATTTCTACCTGTATATTTTTAGGGTTCTTTAAGATATGCAGGAAGCATCCCAAGCTCCCACACACATCATATATTCATTTTAAAATGAAAAAAAGTCACAGATCTGTTTTAAAAAATCAACTTAATTTTAATTTAATGGCAATATTTTAGAAGGAATTTAATTGACATAACATTTTCATAAACACTAGCATTTAAAAAAAACAAGCATTCTGAATTTTTAAATAGGATCCATGAGCCCCATTCTGAGCTCACATGCAATGTGAGTTACTACCTTGCACTTTTTCTTCTAAATCTCGCTTTTTTTTTTCTATGAGACAACTCACGGTTCTTCACAGGCTTTTGAAAAGTCCTAAAGCAAAGTCCCCTGATGTCAATGTGAAGGAAGAAGAGACCATCAATGGCCCCTTCCTGGCAATGGAAGAAACAGCATCTTGGAAGGAGCAGGGACTATTGTTGAAGGCAGAAAATCTAGCCACAGAAGAACCTGTCCCTTTTCACCATACCCTCAGTACTTACATTTTCCACTTTACCATTTTCAGACATGTTGGTCACCTTTTCCCATTAGGGGAGAGTATACGCACAAGGGTTTCTGGAAAAAAACAGTGGCTGGCCTATGGTTCAGACCTTCCTGTGGCTCCATGTCCTATCTGTGCACTCTCTCACCTGGGGAGGCCACAAAGAGGAGGGGTAGCTTCTTCTTCATTAGGCCCTTCATCTCGTTTCTGTTATAACAAGATAAATTCACAGATTCCCTCTCCCTGCCTCTTGGCCTCCAGCTCCTTTACGTGTCATAAATCTGCACAAGCTTTATTCATTACCATACAACCCTACACATTTTAGAGACATTTTTATTCCTCTACTTTTCCCCTTCTTCCCGTTTCAGGTTCCCTTTTCCTGCACATACTTCCTCTAGCCCATCCCTAGCCAAACTGGTGAACTCTAAGGGCACTTAATTTCATAGCTGCCTTCAAAAGAAGAGCGATTTAAATGAATATGACATGTCTATCCATGCAACAAACATTCGCACAAGCACAAATACACATCAAGCATGTAAATGCCTTCAAAATGCATGCAAATAATTTCTACATTGGCTAAATTTTACCTGCATAGTTTTCACAGCCATTCATCCAGCTCCAGGCTGTGAGGAAATCTGCATGCTTGGAAGGAGGGATGTGCTCCTTGTACACCCACCAATTCAACGGGAAACATGAGCAGAGGATAGAGGTAGGACACTAATGTCTGGGGACAGGCTGTTTCGGAGGATGACATGCAAGAAATCTTTGTAAAAGGAGAGAATCTGCACAGCGGGCACTTGTCTTGCTCTCCATACTACATAACAGAGACTGAATATTCAATGGATGAGAGTCTTGAACCTGAATCCTCTTGATCCCTGAATTAACCTCGGTAACTGAATCAGATTCTACAAAAAAAAAAATCAGATCTGCTAAAAAAAAAAAAAAAAAAAAAAGTTGATTATTTTTACAATGTTTAGGAGCACCTTCACTGGGGAAACAAGAAAGAGAAATGCATGTGTCACACACCTATATAAAAAAAAATGTGCAGATATTTATCTCCAAATTATCTAATAGCCTCATTGTTCAGTCACACAGCTGGGATGTGAAAAACACACACAAAAAATCATTGTGGAAAGAAAAGAGTGTTCTGTTTGGTTTTTAAGGCACAAAATTCCATGGGACAAGAAAATCACTTCTCACAAAGATGTATTAAAGCTGCCCTTTGTGGAGTAAAGAAAAACCCTAGAGGTCAAGTAAAAGAGAATATGCCTCTACCTTCAAGAAAAACCCACAAGCTTAATGGAAATCTATTGGAGGACACCGGAGTCTGCTTCAGAGAGACAAAGGGTATAAAGAAGAGCAGTCTGTATAATGAGAAACCTCTGCTCATTCTCTGAGTGTCACAGACTTTGCCATTGACATGCTATTCCTCTTCCTTCTCCTGCTCATTCAGGCCAGTTCCATTGTGCTGCTGTTCACAGCTTTAATAGCTATTTGCTTTGGACATCATTAAAAGTGCTGTGGCTTGAGGCAGTAATAAGTCTCTGATCTGTTTATTAATGTCAGCAATCCGTAAATAAATAAGTTCAATTTCTCCTGGAGCCTTGCTGTGGCTTAAAAACACATCTGAGGATCATTTCTGCTTTAAGTTTCTGACTGTGCTGAGTCCCATTAAGTCACAGGAAAATATAACTTGCACATTGCAGTGGCTGTTCAGTGGTTAATGGGTCCCCCACTGTTCGTGAAAAGTCTTTCTACAAGTGTCCTCTTCACTGTAAAACTTACACAGCTCCAAAGCTACTGATGCAGCCAGCTGGAGTAACAGGATCCTGAAAAGTAACAGGTTCAAAGGAAGAAATAGTGTGCGGTTTGCTAGAGGCAAGTTATTTTAATACAATGCAGCAATGACAGCTCTCTACATTTAATCATCAGGTTCCTGATTTGCTCCTTAGCACTTGAATTTCACACGATCTAGGGATTTGGGTAGATGCTATTTTACATTCCCCCTCCCAGCTGTTGAGAGTACCTGGCATGTTTATGTTGGGAACTATGTTTTTAAGTTTCTCAGCTATTTTAAACAAAAACCTAAATAACTGCATGCATTAGAGATTAGGTTCTTCCTCTCACCTCCCTCATAAAAAAATGACTTCTTATGATCATTCCTGGTGTCTTCCCTCTACATCCAACATCAAAAGAGAAAAGCAATGACCAAGAAGCTCTCCAAATTAGGGTGGGGTCCATATCACCTATCCTTAGACTTCTGCAGTACAGACCTGTTCATCCAAGCCTGTGACTCTTAGTAGACAAATTTTTAAACTTTGTTTACAGGACAAGATTCATCTGACCCATTTTTGCTATCAACTTTAAGATGAGATGCAGTTTCTACTTCTCCCCGCTGTTTTTAAAGGCCACAGAGGCTGACTAGCTCCACTACCAACTACATTTTAGAAGTCTGCACTTGGTTAGACAAATACCAAACTAGGTGATCAGAATACCCAGGATCAAATATGGGGCTTGAAATGGAAGTACAATCCTGGGAGCAAAATTAATTCACTGGCAGGGGGACAGGCGAGAATGAATGGGTTGAACAAAGTGTATATCTGGGCATGTGATTCCAAAACAGAGTGTGGGGCAGAGGATTAAGGACAGAAACAGTATGACTGGGAGAAATGAATGTGTGAGAGAGTAAGCAAACTCAAATTTGAAGCTGAAAATTCACCTTTGTCCAGAAATTTAGAAGACTGGATGACATTCTTTCTCTGAAAATAAAAAAAATTAAAAAAAATAAAACAGAAGTCGATACAAGAATATAATGGAATGCAACAAAATACAATAAGAATACAATAGAAAACTTTTATCTTAATGAATTCTTGGGGGTTTTGAAGTCTGACTTGCAAAATGCTTTTTAATTTTTGATGCTGGTAATACTGACATCTCTAATAGCAAACTCTCATTCAGTTTAAATAAAGCAATACGTATTGGCAATTGTAGAGAAACAGGAAGGAAAAATAAAACTAAAGACAAACCAAAAAAAAGAAAAACCACATGCTGAGAAGCTATGAAAAACATTGTTCGGCTGTCACTGAGCTCAGATTGCAAAATATCAGTGAGAAAGGCCTAAACTCTCTCTGGTCCTGGACCTCTGCATTCTATCATGCACCAGAGAAAACTGTCCACATCTCAGCATGGGAGTCAGAAAATTTGACGTATGATCATATAAGCTTGTAAGCTTATAACTTCAGTTCCAGCTCAGATGAAATATTCCCTTGCACTGGTGTCCTAAAAAATGGAGAAAGTACAGAGATTACAATTTCCAGTCACTGTGGCCTTTTTTTTAGTATCCTTCAGGCCTGTATATCTGGCTCCAAATCTGTTCTAAGGAGTAGTAGACTGTAGACCACAGTTGTGAGACACTGATTTGTCCCTCATCTCCTCTTGCTGTTCTAAAACGTGTCAACAAGGAAAATAATATTTTTTCCATCCAGCTCTGCATTCTGTCCTCTTAAAACTAAGCTTACTCTTTGCCCTGCTTCTGCATGAAAACAACATCAATTAAACCCGAATACCATGGGTTAATATCTAGTCATTATGTGAATGTAATTTTCAAATTAATATGCAATAGAACAGCAGCCTCTGAAAAGATTTCATACTGTGAAACAAAGAGATGTTTAGTTATCAGACCCTAAATAATCAAACAGCAATGACCTTAAATGTAATTAATTCTTTTTTATTTATTACTTAGTCTGATTCCTTTCCAGCCATATACACTGACACAGAAATAATCCATTCACTTACGCTACTGAAGGTTAATATCAAACATGGGACACACTTCACCTGACTTTGGCTATCTAAAAGTTAGGCAACTGGTCTCAGATAACTACCTAGGTTTCAAGAGCTGACGATCTGGAAGATTCATCTAATCTGTTTTCAATATTTATGTAGCATTCTCTTGAAGAATCTCTACTCCCTTGAGAGTGAACAAGTGACTAGCTAAAATTAGTAATCATAAGGTGGCTAAAGTTACCTAAGATTAATCCCTCTGTACTTAAAACAATTTGCCCAATATCTATCAAACTCTCTCATCCCCACTTTCTCCCTTCAAACATAGTGCAGCACTGGGCATTTTTAAAGCAAGTCAAGGTTATGGAGCTGGCCATACTTCGCTACTAGATAACAAATGAGATAGCCTGGACTTCATCACAAGTCTCTAGCCATAAGTCTGCATGATCTTTCATTCACATCCTTTAATCATCTTATTCATGACTGTTACTGTGAGGATAGTCTCTGTTCTCACTCAGTTCTAGTGGCACAAGGCACCCACATTTCAGCAACATCCATCAGGAGTTGGATTTTGTTCAAGATCGTCACATTTAAATGTAGGCATCTAAATGTGAGAGGTTTCTAAGCTTCCATTAGAGGTGACGGAAAGTACTCGTTTCCAGCAGAGTCCAGAAAACTAGCATCCCATCCTGATGTAGAAAGTGGAATTCAGTCACCCCTACCTTTTGAATACCTTGTAAAGGTATTAATCCCTTTCTGAAGTCACATTTACTATGAGGATGTTTGCTAGGGTGCCTTTGTGCATACAAAATTTCTCGCTCAGCCTTTGGAATACCTGAAACACTTCTAAGGTCCAAAACTCTGCAGCCTGTATAGACAACAGGAGCACAGCTGCAACAGTTAAAGTGAGTAGAGCATGAAAAGGTGATTTCCAAGTATGAATGTTTTAACTGAGTATAACCAGGAGTGGCTCTTACCTTAAAGATAGTGCAGTCCATCCTCACCAACTGCAGGATGTTGAACTAGAGATATCCTGAGGTCCCTCCCAAGCTGAATTATCCTGTGATCCTGTGCTTTTATGCCATTGGCAAATTCTGAGCTTTTGGCCTAAGACTGAAGTCAACACTATACCTTGGAAAATGCTGTATCTTTGAAACATCTCCCTTTTTGGTTCTATGTCTATCAATGGAGTGAAAGCTTTAAAATTCATCTACTTATCAATACAGAGAGCAGACATTAAGAATTTCTAAACCTTCCAAAAGTCAGGCCACGTATTTAAAACACTTTCAAGTCCATGACCAACTGCATTCGTGTTCATTGTACTGCAGCTCCATGTGCAACGAGTAGACTACCTCACCAAATGAATAATTGTGAGAGGTAATAACACATTTGAAACTTCCACATGCTTCCAAGAGAAAGTTATTTAGCACAGTTGTCACTGTAATTTTGATGCATTAGGGAAAGTCATTGTTCAGTGGAGCTCAGACTGTTGCCTTCACCTATGGAGAAAGATGGCTTGCTGCCAATTTCTGTCTGCTGCCTGTTGAACGATACAGAAAGACTGGCTGACTCACAACTCACAATCTTTTTTTTTACCTTGTCTTTTCTTCTTTATTTAGCTAAATGCTTTCTTTAATTGTTCCTTTCATTTGAAAATAAAGATAAAAAGGAAACTAACAAAGGTTCTCTACATGGCTAACTTTGTACGAAAGCACTGGGGCACATTCGTGGATTGCTTTAAATAAATTCATATATTCTGGCTGTGCTTTCAACTCAACTAGGCATGGATTAATGCTATTTTATTCATACACTGTAGTGTCTCCCTGGAATTTTGAAACATTACTTAAATGTGTGTTGCTAAGTAGATGAGGTTTGTAAGTTTTCAGCTAAAGCTGTGCAATACACATTAATTATCCAATTACTGTCTTGGGTCTGAATTTATACAGGCAATCAATTTACTCAGTTCTTTCTGCACCACTATTGACCAATACACCGCAGACGTACACTACACATGCATGTAAAATACTATTACAGATACATTAAAGGAAGAGCTTGCAGCATTTCCTATTCTGCTTGCACAACACTTTCTAATATTAAAACTTACTTCATTCAACTGGAAAATTTTGTTTAAAATTTTCTCTATTGTCTTTGCATCAAATATGCCAGAAAATACGACCAAAAAAAAAAAAAAAAAAGGCTCAGAATAAAAATAGGGAAAAATTGGGTGTTTTTGCTGTCCCCAGGACAGGCCTAGCCTTCTAACAAGAGTCGCTAGGATGCTATTTCAATTCTAGTTTATATCCGAAATATGGAGATCTCTCTAGCTTTCCTTCTCAAGCCATAACACTTTAAATGTGTACAGTCTCAATTCTATGACAAAAATACTTAGAGATCTCAGTAACAGACAGTGTTCCTAATGCATTACAAACCCCAGCTCTCTGTCCTGTGATCTAACAAAGTATCATTGGCTTAATTTGTTATTCCTACTTTGTGCCACATGAACATGCTGGGACATGTTCTGCCTCAAGTAACCCTACACATAAGTTATGTCCCACATGTGCCTTCTATTACAAAGAAAAATCTCATCAATCTGTCCTAAGACCCCTCACTCTGAGGCAGGGGCACATCTCTCTTACCCCCTTCTACTGAGTAATAAATGCTTATTTTTTTAACACTTATTAAATGCTTAAATGCTTTTTTTTTTTTTATTTTACTAAGAAACATAGAATCATAGAATCATAGAAT
>NW_010117652.1:0-10206 GCF_000699245.1 Pterocles gutturalis
TCTGGCGGCGGGTTTTGCCTCTTTACTGGTTTTCCCCCCTTTTAACGGCAGTGGAGAAACTTGGGTTTGTTTGTGTATGTTTCAGGGCTGTAGTAAATAAGAAAACCGAATGTCATGCTTACAGGTGCTCAGGGGAAGAGATTCAAATATGCCAGTAAATTTTAAAGCCCAAACTTCTTGGCAGCAAGCTTTGTGTGGTTTTGCTCTGGGTAAGAGAAGTCACAAGAAGCAAGACATCCTCTGTGGTGACAAGAGATTCCCACTGGGGGATTCCCACTGACTTTATAATTTAACTACCGTGCTTTGGTTTAATCTCTGAGACAGTTTATTTGACAAACTGGATCTCATGGTTCCAACGATGAATTAGTTCTTTCAGGTGTCAGAGGCAGGCAGCTGGGACGTGTGCGTGCTGGTCCTGATGTATAGCTATAAGAGCTTAGGAGCTTTTACAGCTCTTGCAGGCATAGGGGGTTTACAGACAAAGTTCACTTAAAACAAGCATGTGAACTACATCTATAATGGTCTTAATACAAAACTAAGGTGAATGAGGTCACAGAATCACAGAATGTTAGAGATTGGAAGGGACCTCGAAAGATCATCTAGTCCAATCCCCCTGCCGGAGCAGGACACCTAGATCAGATCACACAAGAACGCATCCAGGCGGGCTTTGAATGTCTCCAGAGAAGGAGACTCCACAACCTCTCTGGGCAGCCTGTTCCAGTGCTCTGTCACCCTCACTGTAAAGAAGTTTTTCCTCATACTCAAGCGGAACCTCCTATGTTCCAGCTTGAACCCATTGCCCCTTGTCCTATCACTATCCTTGTCAACGTAGAGAACTTTTTTTTTTTGACAAAAGGTAACCAGTGGCTGTTCATTATTAGTCAAGAGTATCTCTATCAATGACATAACCAGCTACGTATTTGCACTTTATCAGTAAAACCCTGGGAATGCTTTATGTGCATGTGAAATAGAAACTGTTTCACAGGTGTATGTTGTCTTGTTACAAAGTAAACATTGATTGATGGTAACGGTCTTAGACTGGTATTGGTATTTAGACAAAATATCCAACTGTAACCTCACAACTATACAATGATGGAACTTTGGGTATGTATGTTTTCTTCAAACTATTTTAGAAATGTGCTTTTTGTCTTTAGTAAACTTTTTCTGTTTTTTTGGATGCAGTTCATAAACTGAAGTGGGTGGTATTTGTATTGAATATTCAGTACTCACCTACTTCAAGACTTTTGAAATCCACTTCACTTCAGGTTTAAAGTCAGGAAAATATACAAATTGAAACCATCTGAAGGTTATCATTGCCTTTCTTGTTGGTGTTATGCTACTGTTCAGGCTGTGGTTGATTTCTTTTTAGATTTGCTGGCTATAGCCTGTATTCAGAATTGGAGAGTCTTTCGGGGGGTGGTGATGGTGGTGTAAGTCAGTCGTTACTGTTCCTGTATTATTTCAATATGTAACATATCTTTCAGTCTTTTGCAGTACATGCAATTTTACCTTGGGCTTGCTTTTTTATTGGTAAATGCAGAAAAGAACTTCTGGCCTGTTTGTGCAAGGAAATTTTCAAAATTTCAAACCTTAAATTTAATGAGATTTCAGTCAAGCCCAATTATCTGATATTGAAAATAGTATTAATTTCATGTAGTGAGTGAGGGTGTTTATGGTTGCAAAAAAATTTGGACTGATCACCATATGGTATGGTAGTGGCACACTTATAAATGAGATGTGAGGTGAATATTATGTGTCATTTGTATACCTTGCTTGTGAACTAAAGGGATAATATCTGGGACTGTGAACAAGCATGACTAGTATCTTTACTGGTAGGGCCTAGAGTGGCTTAGTCTGAGTCAACCTAATTCAGGAAACAAGGCTGATTGAGCAAACGTGCTCAGAAATGACCTCTCTGGTGAATGTAGTAAGGGTGACTTGCTACCATTTTTAAAGTAAAACATTTACTTTTAATAGGGAATGTGTTTCGCATTAGCTATTTTAGTTTCCTTTTTCTCTCTGTCTAGAGAAGTAGAATACTTGGAGACTGCAGTATTTCAAACAAATGCATTCAACAAAAATTACTTACTTGAAGAAAAGCTCTTCTAATCATTGCATTGCTGGTGATATATGAGGAGGTGAATCTTGGTCTTCCAGGAAAAGAATTGTTGGCTCGGTATTGTTTTGTTGGAAAATACATCCAAAGCCATGATATTAGAAGCTATTCAACAAATACAGTTTATATTTTGTTTTGTGGTTCTGATTTCAGGCAGTTGGAGTTGTCTGGGATAACTGCCCCACCTACCAGGTGCACATGAGGGGAAAACAGACCTGCAAGGGGATGGCTAGTTTTTGTTTATGTGGAGGAAGAGTGATGGCTAAGTGAGGTTTTGTCTCAGAACATAAATATTTCCTCTTGCTACAAGATTTAGATTGATCTCTGTCAGGTAAACATTTGTATCATGAAATACTTCTGTTAACACTTAGGCTTTGTTCTCAATAAGGGGGATTTGAAGAGAGAGTTTTGTTTGTAATGAAACTTATTTTCAACACTGCATACCAGAGATGTTTTGTAAACTAATGTTTTTATCTACTTGAAATAAATTTGATAGTACTCTGAAAGGAATGCTTCTTTGTTAAAGCTAGTTATGCTTTCAAATCTGTGAGTTAGTCTGTATTGTAACAGTAGCTATTTGCTATGTTGGTGCAATCCTGAACTCAGCATTCTACGTATGTGTGGGCCTTGGCCTATAGAATAGAAAGTGCACCTTCTGCATGGCTTGTATGTTTGATGCCAATTGCAAATGCAGTTTTTGTCACTACTCTTTTCCTGTCAGTACAGTAACTTAATAATTTTGTCCTTGGGTTTTGTATGTAGATGCATTAGCCTTTTATTTATGGTTTTGGTATTACAAAAACCTCATAGATTTAATAGAGAGTTTAGATTAATAGAATTCACCTAGGTGAGCTGTCTAACCAAAAACATCTCAAGACATTTTCTTTAGGCAAACAGACAAGCATATTTTCTAAGCGTAGAAAAAGTAGTATATTCAGGGAAAGATGAAGTTCCTTTATGTTTGGTTTTTTTTTTCCTTTTCTCAAGGTGGCAGCATCCCATTTAGTGGTAAATGATTCTTGTTGGTTAGGACTGAGTGCCATGGTGACTTGTTTCCAAATTAGTTCGAATCATGTTTTTTTACTGTTGGTCTTAGTAGATTGTAAACCTGCTGGGGAGTTTCCATCTCCAGCTGTGGTTGTTCTAGCTCCGGCACATTACCTTGCAAACTCTCAATTCAAGTGTGTAGCAGTGTATCTTCATTGCTACCAGACCTTGTATGTTTACAAAGCATTCTAGCTTTCTCACTCCTGTAGAAATATTATTTTTAGCATCATTAATTGTTTTTTATTTGAAGAGACAAGTTGAGTGTTTGCATCAGACATCTTGAACTTGGGTAGTTTCTTTGCAGTGTTGACATAGTCTTTAAAACAATGCAGATTACTTTCCTAGGAAACCTAAACAATGTTGCTTCCTTCTCATGAGTCATATCTGAAATTTTAATTTGAGAAAGTCTTTGGAACTTTAGTATAATGTTCTTGCACATATATATCAACCAAGTGTACTGTTGAAAGAACTTGTCCTTATGAAGCTGGTTTGCACTTAAATTATTAGCTCTGTCTATCTATATGAAGAGGAGGTTGAAGACTGGAGAAAATCCTGCTAAATGAAGTAATTAATAGGTTTTTCAGAGCTTTCCTACCAAGCTGTTCTCTTGTAGTTATCTTCATGTGGTTGTTGAATATTCCTTATCAGCCTGTAGTATCTGTTTTGTGTATTGTGTGCGTGTGTATTTGTTCTCACTGTCAATACTGTTAATAAGCTTTATATATAATCTTTGGAGAGAATGGGATGCATCACTTTCATCTGGTCCATGTTCGGAATGTGCTGTGATACAGCAAGAGCAAACCCATCAGCAAAATCATTGTAGGCCTGAGAATGGAAAACATTTGCAAATGTCTACAAGAGCAGCATAAACAGAAAAGGTTAATACAAGTGAAATGGGGGTGGGAAGAATTTTACATCTTTCTAGAGCGAAAAGAAATGCTGTCAGTTAAGAATATTGTTCTGGGACTGGAAGAGCTCAATCCAAAAGTTCTTTTGTTCCTAGTAGGTAGATGGAATAAAAAAATGTGCCAATAAGAAGTTGCATGTAGCCCAAGTGATTAGAATGGTTTGCTGCTAGTCAGACCCTTTAAACAACTGTATCCTATAAATTCATTTCCCTGTTCTCAAACAGGACTCCTGTCTGCATTATAAGTCATCACTGTTGTCTAGTTATAGGATCATAGAATAGATTAAGTTGGAAGGGACCATGGAGGTCATCTAGTCCAACCCCCCTGCAGTGAGCAGGGACATCTTCCACCAGATCAGGTTGCCCAGAGCCCCATCCAACCTGACCTTGAATGTTTCCAGGGACAGGGCATCTACCACCTCCCTGGGCAACCTGTTCCAATGTTTCACCAACCCTAAGTGTAAAATATTTCTTCCTTATATCTAGTCTAAACCTCTCCTCTTTTAGTTTAAAACCATTACCCCTTGTCCTATTGCTACAGGCCCTGTTAACAAGTTTATCCTCATCTTTCTTATAAGCCCCCTTTAGGTACTGAAAGGCAACAATCAGGTTTCCTTAGAGTCTTCTCTTCTCCAAGCTGAACAACCCCAACTCTCTCAGCCTCAATCCAATATTATTCTGTGCTTAAATATCTGATTACATATGTCATGAGAAGCAACAGCACATTCTTGTTAGTTTTAAGCCCTATTTTACAGATTTAATAGTGCAGCGGTAGGTTAAGATGTAAAGCTTTACTAAAAGGATTTTCTTCTGCAGGCTGCTAGTGAATCAGTTAAGATTTTTATATAGCAGTCAAGCTGTCTTGTGTTTCAGTTTTTAGACCTCTTGAACATGGATCTGGGTTGGCAGGGAGTAGGACCTTTAATAGAAGCAAATACAAAGAAACCCACTAGCCTTCCAAAACTTCAGGTGGAATAGGCTAATGAATTATGAAAAAAGATTCACAGCAGAACTTTTTACCAGTGCAAAAATAAGTGGGATCAGAAGGGTTAGCTGTGAGTGCTATTTGTGCATAAAAACTTAATAAAACCACACCGAAGTACAGTCTTGGCACTGAACCCTTTTAAAGGTATTTGAAGCCTTTTATTTCAGTTGACTGGGTTTGCCATTGGTATCAAAGGAAAATATTTGTCTGCTTTAGTCATCTGACCTCAGGAGTTTTCTTTTTACACTGCCTGCATAGTTAGTGGGTTGGGATAATTCTCTCTAGAGGGGAAAAAAAATACTTGTGAGATATTCAGATACTGTAGTGACAAAGCCTATAAGCATCAAATACATTTGGGAAGTGTTAGAAAAAAAAAAATAGATTCTTGGAGATCTTGGT
This sequence comes from Pterocles gutturalis, assembly GCF_000699245.1. Classification (NCBI taxonomy): domain Eukaryota; kingdom Metazoa; phylum Chordata; class Aves; order Pterocliformes; family Pteroclidae; genus Pterocles; species Pterocles gutturalis. The sequence goes on from NW_010117652.1 coordinate 5,455, forward strand.
AGTTTTTCCACAGGCATCAAAGTAGAAAATGGCAATATTTTATGGTAGTTTTGTATCAGACAGCTGCCACAAAGAGTGCATGTTCCTCTTGAGAGCCCTGGTAAGGTGGTTCTTCTGGTTCTCATATCATTCCTGTACAGATTTTGCAGCAGAATGGGTGTCCTAGACAGGGGTGGAGGGACAGGAGAGTGGCTGTGTTGACTTGATCTATCAAAATGTCAGGGAGAAAGATGAGGAGGAAAGAATGGAGAAAAGAAAAATGTGGGCCCAATAGCATAAAATTTTAAAAATTTTTAAGAATGCTGTAACCTAAACAAGAAGTGTTTTGGCATTAGGTGCTCACTTCAGTTCTTGGCTAATGTAATTTTCAGAATTTTCCCCAGCATTAGGTTTATGGTTATGAGTTGCTCCATAGAAATACAGCTTGTCCTTGAACAAGAGATATAAACATTTTTTACTCAGTTTACGTAATGAGTTTTATAGAGAGCTTCACAATCAAGACTCTTTTGAATAAGTTTTGTTCCTCTTTTGCCTGACTTGGCTATATTGACTTTTTAGATGTTAATTTGGTGGCCATCAAGTCTTTGAGGGTCATGGAAACTTTTTTTTAACTTACGCTGTCTGATTTGGTGTTTGATTTAGGTGTATTATAAAACCCTTTTAAGGGTCTGCTGCTTTATTTGCATTTGATTTCTGGATAGATACCTGTTTGTCTTGATGGGTTTATGGAGTCCGAAGTGTTTGGGTAAGTGGCAAAGGGCGTGCCTTCTGAACTTCTGTAGTGTGGGAAAGAAAGGGAACATGTGCTTTCTCCTTTCTTCCCTTTCTCCAGAAGTGTTTCTTTTTAATTATATAATTGAACATTACTGCTTTCTATTATTTTGTTAGTTAAAACAAGTGTTACCTCTTCACATACAGAACCACCCTATACTTGGAGTGGCATCACTTAAAGAATTACTGTGTTTCTTCTGTATTTAGTGTGTGTGTTGGTATCCAGATGGGGAGTATATTAATTCAGACATACATGGGATAAAAGCTGAGATAGGTGCTCCAGAGGCTATGGATTAGCATTTTTATTCTATTCTAAAAAATAAATAAATCAAGTATTAAAATAAGACAATAAAAAGATTTATTAGATTTTAAATATATTCTACAACTCTCTATATTATAAAATAGTACAAAATATGTATGTTTGAAATATTATAGATTTTTAAATCTAAATAGAATAGTATTTATAAAATTGTATTAGACAAACTTAATATAATAAAACACAAGTTGTGCACTTATTGTGTTTTAAGTGATAAAGGATGACTAATGTTACTCCCTAGTTATCATCTCTGTTGGATATTTAGGTCTTGTTTGACTCTGTCGATTCTAAAAAAAAAACTCTTTTCTAGAAGGCTGTTTGGTTTTAGTCATGATAGGATTCAAGAATTACTCTTGTTTCCCATATCTGCATATCCATCCTTCTATTCAGCTGTATCTGATAATCTTTTACACTTTGTCTAGGAGTGGCTTTCCTCCATTGCTGAGAATCCTTTGAGTAAGGGCTTAGTGTTGAGACCCATCCAATGAGATGAATTTGCTGTGATACAGTTTTGCTCGGGCGTCTGGCCACATTAGTCTGTCTTTTTCTTTTTCTTTTTTTTTTTTTAAAACTTCAGTCAACCAACCAAATAAAACCCGAACAAAACACACCCCCCCCCCAAAAAAAAAAGAAAAAACAAAACCCCCAAAACAAACAGAAAACAAAACACCTACAGCAAAATACTTGAAGCTATTCTCAGTCTTCTGTGCAGACTTTTGGGGTTTCCTGTAAGTTTGAATTCCAGGTTTACTTGTGTTTCTGGAATGTTCCATTCAAAATGTGTAGAGTTTGGTTAGGTACAAACAAAAAAAATCCTGTAGTGGTATAGTTCGGTTTCTTTTTTTTTCTTCTTCTTTTTCTTTTTAATATTTTGGAAAGTAGAACATGGATGCAGCAACAACTAATGCTTCAGAGGTATATATAGAGAACAGAATGAAACTTCTACAGTGCTTAAGGTCTCTTGAATCACAGGAATCTTGCATACCACCACTCCAAAACTAGAGTGATCTTTCAGGTTTTTTTGTTCTGTTGTTTGGCAAGATTGTGCTCTTACTGTCTACTTACTGTGAGTTACTCCCCTCCCTCCCTGCAGTCCAAAAGCAAGCAGATTTAAGAATTTAATGTGCATCTTGCCAGTCTTTTGGTCCTTATAAGCCCTTACTACTAACTAGTCTTGATAGTTGTCCTGTGTCAGTGCTGTGCTGGTGTTGCCTGCTGATAAGGAGTTCTTGACTGAGCAACTCAAATGTGCTCATTATAGTAGATGCAAGGTCTAGCTGAGCTGAACCTGAAATGTTATAGTCCTTTGGGTGTTTGTAGTATGTGGTAGAAGTGTTTGGTCTGCGTTCAGAAGAGAGCCAATGTATTTTGTATTGAAGGTGTGTTCTTTCTTTTCCTCTAATACTAGAGTATAGTCTTTCCTTGATCATAAAACACATTCTTACGTGTACTTTATGTGCCCTCAAAACCAATGCAGAAGGAAAAATTTACTGGTTTTAAAATGAATATACCTTTCTTAAGCAGATAATGTGATGTGGTTGTCTGGAATAGCCAGGGTGCTAAAGCATTGTAATTTAGTAGTTCTTCTGTGTTCTGGAGTACTCTTTTTTTACTCAAGATGTTGAATTCTGAAACTTTGTTGTGGCATACATTGGATTTTTAGGTGCAGTACAGAAAGAGCTCTTTGTTATACTCCAGAGGTAAAACATGTGGCTCATTCTTTCAGTCAGGCTTCAAGCTTCATGAGGTATCATTTTGATGTGGTCATTATGCTGTTGCTAAATCACTAAGCTGCATTTCTCTTTCTATAGGCAGTAAAGAGTTGCAAATCAATGAACCCTTTTCCATGGCCTAGCTCATAGAGATGTTGTAACTTGGTATAAGGCAGCATTAACAATATGACTAACACTTACTCATATTAATTTTAGACATTTGTTTATAATCTTAAATAAGGTTTGGTATGGTATACTTAATTGACACAGGAAAGGATGAAAGTGAAGAGTCAAGAATAAAGTGCTTTCTAGAGACTTAAAGGCTAAAGCACTGGTAGCAGAGTGGGGTTTTTATTTGTATTTTGTTTTTTAACTATCTAGGAAATTGTATAATTGAATTATAGCTATTGTGGTTGAAGAGCTGTTTTTGCTTGTTCTAGCATTTAATAAGACTTTTAAATTTTATTTATTTTAATTGTGCAGTGATAGAATTATACTAGTGGCCGGTAATAAAAATAATATATATGAGAAAATTGGGAAAAGGTGAGTGAATGAGAGGGGTTTCCAAGACAAACTAAAGAGTTCTAAGGTACTGTGGAGGTAATGCCTAGCTGTGTGCCAGGGGATGAGATTGCATGGTGAGAGTGAGAAGAAAGGATGTCAGGTACTTCTCTAGCCTTAGCTCCTTGTTCCACAGGAAGCTAAGAAGATGATCTTTCTGGTCAGGTTGGGCTGTACAATGGCAGATGACTGGAAACATGTGGAAAACTACCAGGAAATAGCAGAATTGCCTCTATGCTTGTTAAAATCTTAATTGGAAAGTGTAGCTCAAGAGGTGCTGGGGAAGGGTGGGGGGGAGAAGGGACCAGAGTGGGATCTCTGTAAAAGGAAATAAAGGATTTTTTTTTAGAATTGAATTACAGTCTCTGGTAGAGGAGAAAGCAGCCAGCCAAAGATGAGGCAGTAAGGAGGAAGTACAGGGAAGGGAGCAATAGCTGTGATAACGCAGGGTGACATGCAGATGACAGATATAGTAAGCAATACCATTAAACTAGTATGGGTCAGCTCATTCTCCTGGATTTAGAGTGTACATGACATAAGTTTCTAGAACTGTGATCAAATACAGTGGCTTTTTTGATCTTACTCCCTTCTCATTTGGGTGTGTCTGTTTGACAGATATAAAATGCCATGTCTTTTGTTTAAGTATCATCAAAGTCTATTTGGGCATTATGCATGGCTAGTGTGACCAGCTGGTGAGTTTGGATTAAAATATATCTGACAAAGGTACCTTGTTCCAGAGTTTAACACCCCTTTGCTCAAAGATGCTGATAACCATCGGAAGTTGGAAGAACTTGCTTTAAGCCTGTCTTTTCCTTGTTATGTTCTCCCTGTACCCAAAGGAAAAGAAAAGAATTTAAGTATTGGTATTCACAGGCTACTGATAATATTTTTTTTTTTCCTATAGTAGACCCTACATTTTGTGCCATCTTGTGTGTAAGTAGCTACTCCAGTGGTGTTGCCTTTAACGCAGTTGTTCGAAACCCAAATGATTAAAACCTAACCACAGATCTGTGTGTCAGTGTAAGGCCAGCTCCAGAGCACCTGCACTGTGTTAACGGACCTGATGTTTCTGAAGGCAGCAAGAACAGTGTGGTGGAAAGGGAGCTGCTTTGCATTAACAGCAGCCTCAGAATAATGGGGAGAGAGGAATCAAACCCAGTAAAGCACCAACATGTGCTGATGCTGATTTCCTCATGGTAGGTCCAGCTACAGAAGGGATGTGAACCATTGTCTAACCAGTTTTCTCATTTGTGAAGGGTACATTCTTGAGGTTTTTTAAATATAATTTGTTTAGCCAATGACTCCAGCTAAGGAGTTGCTTGTTTAGTTTTTAGAGTTGGACCAGCTGTATGGAGTTTCCCCAGTTTGGGTGGGGAAAAATTTAATGCAATT
>NW_010117653.1:0-31651 GCF_000699245.1 Pterocles gutturalis
TGGGAGGGGGAAGGCAATGGGTGGAGAAGGGCAGGAATAGAACAGTTCCCTGCAAGATCAGATAACTGACCCCATTCAGCTAGCAAGTCTTGCTAAATTCATCACAAGGCGGCAAGGGGAATATGTTCCAGGCAGGGTCTATCTGAACCTCCTCCTTCATTAGCAGCATGCTACTGGATCTGGTCAGGTATAAAAAGAAAACATCCTCTGGATACTGTTTTCAAAACTCCTCTCTCCATGACACACTGGGCATCTGTTTAAAGGATGTGGTTATGTGAGTAACAAGTGGGAGGACTGTACGTGTATCTACTGTTGACTGTACAAGCACCAAAGCAGACAACGTACAGCTTCTTGTCGCAGCCTCTGTAAAAGGATGGTCCTGCTGTCCGGTTGCATCCTTCATATGTATTTGCTCCTTAGGTGACAGTGCAGAAATAGTAACAACCCTGCCTTCATTTAACGAGGAAAATTAACAGCGACTTACACAATACTTTTAGCTCTCTCTCTCTCTCTCCAAGTCTGTATTTGCACTACCACAAACAGCATTTTTAGTCTTAACCAGGCAACACTCCATAAGCTAGAGAAAGTGCTTTTACAGTGTCTTTAAACAACTCCTTTTACTTCACATGTCAAAACAATATTAAGAAATTACTTGATCGCCGTAAATCAGTATCTTCACACTGAAGTATAAAGGACTAAGGAGCTTCATTTAGTATAATGAGAAAATAAAAATACACAGCAAGGAAATCTGCGGACACTCCACACTCAGTAAGAGAGCTCTAACTGTCCATGATACTGAGGACAAAGGTGACAAACTGGTGGCAAAAGCAGTACCCAGCTAGGAAAGACTATGAAACTCACTAGGAACTACCATAATTTTATCTCTTAATATTGAAACAGTGTTTATTAAGCAGCATGTCAGCAGGCACCTCAGCAAAGAGCAACTAGATTTCTACTGTTTCACTTCATAACACGGAGCAAGTCTTGGCCAAATTCTCAACAAGTTCACATTTCACTGCTAATCTGAGTATCTTGTGCAAATCTGTATAGTACAGTTTGTGATCTTTATTCATGGTATCGTATATTTTAAGACAAAAACAAACATCTCATCATTTCAGTATGACCTCTTCAAGGAAACAGGCACAGAATTTTCCCTCATTATGCATATACTGGTAAAAAAAACATTTGTTTTTTTAGTGCTTGTCTTCCAAATTGCACTCTCTGTCTTGTTTTGAGGATACTGAGATGATCTCCTTCGTATTTTTCAGATCTTTCTCTTAGTCACCCTTATCTTGGTTCTGAATACACCCGGATTTAACATTCAGAGATCTCCATTACTCCTTAAGCTGCTACACTAAAGAGCTCTTCACGTTTCCCACTAAGGTTCTTCCTCACAGCAAGGCAATCCCACACCCCTCCATATCCACACAGGTTCTCAGAATCTCATGTTCCAAAGTCATTCTCTCCAACCCTGCAAACTTTATCATTTTTCTTCTCTACTCCAGGATGCAAATATTCATTTTAATATTAAATATTAAAAGAAAAACTGGAATGAAGCTCATAATTCCCACCTCCCGATGCTAATTTACTTCTCTGGGTTCTTACTATGCATCTTGTGAGGCTGCAAGGAAACCATTTTCAGCAGAACTGGACTAGGAACTATCAAGAACTACAAGCATTAAAGAACCCGAAGATTCTATTTAACTCAAAGGGTTTCAACATTTTTCAGTTCACGGAACACTAACATTCCAGCAGAAACATGGAGTCCTAAATACCAAGATAAGTGCTGTGCCTTACACACTGGACAAGTTGTCTGGGGTTTTTTCAGTAACCTTTTGCAGACTCTTACAAAGCAGTCAACAGATCCCTCTGGATCTGCAAACAGGATGGAAACTACTCTTATTACTTTTAACTACTATTAAGTTATTATTTAAAATAATGCTACTTCTCTAGTGAAAGATTTCTCCATTTCCTAGGAATCTATCTGAATGCTTTGTGTGTAAGTTTAGCACTGGAGTGGAAAAAAGCTGCCCAAGTAAATCTGATATGCAAATATTCAACATCAATAGAAAAATATAGGTAAAAATAAGAAAAATAGTAAAAACAACAAAAAAAAAGGGCAAAGGACCAGCTCAAAAGACCTTACAAACAAGCAGAAGACTACTGAAAATACTGTAAGACCTGGAAAAATGGCTGCCACAATTCAAAAAAAAAAAAAAAAAAAAGTTCTCCCTTCCTTTCCCTCCCCTCCCCAAAAAATCCACCTTGATGTCTTAATGGAAAAGTTAAAAAGGTGATTATAGGGAAAAGGTCAGTACTAAGAATTAAAAGCTTGCCCAAATAAGGAGGAAAAGGAAAGATCATAAAATACAGCAGGGCAATGTAAACACAAAATTAAGAGAGCTAGAAAAGTGGGGTTGAACTAGATAATCTTTCGAGGTCCCTTCCAATCTCTAACATTCTGTGATTCTGTGAATTTGAAGAGCTTCTTCCAAATGATGCTTATCATCAAAACCAGGAAGCCAGACAACAAATCAGTGAGACTGCTCAATAACAAAAGCACAGAAAGAGAACTCAAAGATGAGAACGTCACAGCAGAGAAGTACTACAAATGATTCGCTTTGGTCTTTATTGATAAACACACCGGAAAGATACCCACCCAGACCATTCCCTGTGGTAGACAAGTGAAAGGTAGATGATTTAATGTAAACATGTAGGAATTATTAGATGGCAGTAAAGTCCCAAGACTGGATGACAGTCAGCCAGGAGTGCTGAAGGAACCGAAATGTAAAAGCACAGAGGTGCTGGCCAAAGAGTACAACCCATCACCACAAATGGCCACACGGACGGAAGACTGATGGATTGCCAACACAACTTCAAACAAAAAGAGACTCTAGAAAGAGTCCCAGAAACCACTTGAAAGTCTGCCTCCGGCTTCTGGTAAGCCTCTAGAGTCTGTAATAAGCAAGATCACAGAGCACGTGAGAAGACATAGATCTGCTGGGAAAGAGCCACCATGGCTGCTGTGAAGGGAGAGCCTGCCGCACTAGCCTGATGGGAGTTCTACAAGGGGGGAAATAAACATGAGGGCAAACTACATCCTGTAGGCATAATGTGTTTGTCAAAGTTCCTCCCCAAATACAATTAAAGAAATCAAGTTGCCACAGGATTGGGGAAGAGGTTCTTACACAGTCTGAAAGTTGGGTAAGGAAGAAGAAACAAAATGTACGGCTTAATGGTCACTTTTCAGTATAAGACCATCAGTCAGGAGGTCCCCCAGGGATCCATGCTGGGATCCTTTCTATACGACATCTTCATCAATGACCTGGACAGTGGTGTGATCCATGAAATCTTAAAGCTTACAGATGATATATTACAGTGTAGCAGATAGTCAAATGCCATGTCTATGGTATGGAAAAACAGAAGGAGCTCGCAAAATTGAGTGAGCGAAGGTGACAAACGAACATCAGGTACGTAACTGTGAGGTAATGTATCTTGGGAAAAAATAATCTAAACTATGCCTCACAATGTTTACCTTACAGCCACAAATTATAGTTCAGTCCAGTCCTGGATTCACCACTAAGCTCTATGAAATTGTAGGTTCATGTACAGTAGCAGCCAAAAAAACCTGACAAAATGCTGGGCATGTCAGAAAGGATACTGAGAACAAGAGAAAGGACGAAATTTTGCTGACACAGAAAACACTGCTGTGCCCACATCTTCATTACCCTGAGCAATCTTGTCTACACATCTCAGGAAGAATGTACTGGAACTATGAGAAAATACAGAGAATGGCAACCAAAACGATTCAGGGGATGGAGCAACCACCTTTTCTAAGAGAAGATGAAAATATGGGGGCTCATTAGTTCATACAGAAGACTGGGATTTACAGAATCATGAAGGCAGTAGGTAAGTGCAGAACTGCTGTTCACCAAATACTACAATACAATAGTTCAGGATACTAGAAGGATCACACAGAGATATACCATCTAACTTTACTAATACAATAGTTCTGGACACTGGGCAAGTGCAAGGGGAATGAAAAGCAAGAAAATGGCCAAGCTTGCAAGCTCTCCTGAAACAGCATCTCGTCTGCCACTGCTGCATGCAGAATAGTGGGCAAGATGGGCCACTGCTACAGCTCAGCAGGCTTTTTCTTATGTTATGATTACTTGAAATAAGTTTTCCCAGTTTGTAAGCCAACTGCCTTGCAACAATTTAAAACCATCATTTCTTCTCCTCTCTGCTGTACACATGAAGAACATATTATGTTATCATTTCTCTTTTCTTATTTAGCCTCAGTAATTGGCATTCATTCTACCTGTACTCACAGGTCATGCTCCCTAAATCACTCTCATTGCTGGTCTCTGTTTATAGTCTTTATAATCTTGAACTGCAGCATCCAGGAATGGATACAGTTGTCCAGCTAAAACCTTAAGTGCTCAATGGAGTGGAAAGATGCATTGTACAGGCTCTGTTACTGTTCATGCATGCCTGAATTTTTGTTCTTCACAACAATGAGATATAATTAATATCCAGCTTGTGATCCATAGTACCTACTGGACTTTTTTGTGAAGGGCTACTTACCTACTACCCATTCTCCATCCATTTCTTTGTAAATCAGATCACTCCAGAGTGCATGTCAAACTTGATCCTCCTGAATAGCTTCCAGCTCCTCACACACCACGTCTCCACATTACTGATAGCATTGTGAATCCCATCCTCCAGCACACCTGCAGTCCCCTTCATCTTGGAGACATCTCAAAACATTAATAACCACAGTCTTTTCCACTACTCTCCTCATCAATGAAAGTACTGCCTAGGCAGAAGTCAAGAAACAGCCTAACAAAATTCTACTCCGCATTTACTTTCATTTTGATACCAAACCTTTATTAATTATTCAGCACAGTTTTCTAACAGTTTTGCTCTTAGAAACAAATCTCACAGGTGTTTCATCCAATGTATGTGTCTCATTTCCTTCTGAAAATGGTATTCATAGAATATCAGAAGCCTGACTACACACAAGATACGACATCCAAAGCTTCTCTACTGTGACTGCTTCCTTGTCAATAAATTTCATTACTGTGATACAGTTTAACCTTGCCAAATTCACAGTGACTCATCTCTTTCTTTTCTAGATGTTCATAAATAGTCTACTTGTTGTAGTATTTTCTCTTAAGTTAAACTGATATGAAGCATTTTGCCATAATAAAATACTATGTGAAAATACATTGTTTGAACATAAAAAACATGACAGTCAATCCCGATAATTTTCTTGGTGTTATTTATGATGTTACAGTCTATGTTATCTATAAAATTTATCATCAATGCTTTTGTGTTTGTTTTTTAAAGTACTGAACCTGTCAAATAGAGACAGACATAAAACCAATCACTGCAGAATACAAGAATAATATCGTCACACACATTCACAAATTTTTAGACACACCTTCCAGTTTGACTTTGGGTTATATAAAAATAGAAAGGAAAAAATGGAATCCAGCTTAGCCTCACAGAATTATGAGGGAAGGAAAAAAGAATCCAATTTAATCTCAAAAGAAGCAAAGGCTTTGCTAAAGGCCTTATTCCTTTGTGTAAAACAGGCCACATGACCGATCCTTAACTCTGACATGAACACAACATAGCAAGAGTGTTCCAGAATAATGCCCTAATTAACTCAAAATGCCCACTGCAAATATAAAAGAAAAACACCTTCAAATATTCAACAAATAGCACCTTGCCACGACTATTGTTATCTGCTGCTGCCAATCAGTATTGTTATGGTTGTACAAAGACTCCAGTGCACCAGACTGTCGCTAATTATGTATATTCAAGTGATTAGCAAGCACTTGTTGCCTCGTTCTCACCACCCTCCAAACAGCAGCCTTTGAGAGGAGAATAGACTGCAAATTTATTGAGAGAACACTGTTAATCCTTTGGGGAGAATGTAAATGTAAACAGGACTACTCTACATCAAGGTGCTTTGACAACAAAAATCATCTGCATAAACACATGCTCAACAACAAACAGGTGTTCTATTTCACAACTAGCGCCCATTTGATGCTTTCAAGTAAGCATTATGCACAAACTGTTAGAAGTACTTTGAAACCAGCTGCAATTACTATAATTAGCTGTTTTCCTACACTTTGGGTTTTTTTCCCCTGTACCTGTTCAGTATTGTGTTGGCTGCAATCTGTAAACTCAAGTGAAGCTAAGGTTCTAGCCTCCTGTTTAAAGATCGCTATCATTCAGTTCAGTATGCACTACGATAACTGTATACTTATCATTAAACTGCCACCGGTTATAAGATGATGTTTGCATTAAATAACAGTCCTACAAACGTCAGGTCACTCATCTAACACTCATCGTGAACAGGAAAAAAAGGACAACGGTCCAAATAGCACCATAAAAATAATAAGCCTTCAATGTTCAGGGTTTCCCTTTTTTACAGAAATGTCCTCAGGAACTAACAAGATTTATTTTTAATAACAAGAACTTTACTTCTAGTTTTATCAGACAATGGGTGGTGAAAAGTCTTGCTTGTAGACAACTACCCCTTCTAATATGCTCCAAGTAAATATTTAAAAAAAATATTCGGTCAGAATGCACATGCTTCCTTCTGTTTAATGAATGCAACATACAAAGCACCATCACATTATTTTTTTATTCTTATTAAAATTATGCATTCAAGTGTCTTTCTATTCCTGCCTCTCACTCAGCCTTTCATGGCATCTACACAGCTCTCGGTTTTCAGCAGTTCCACATGCGCCACCGCAGTGATGCATCTCTACAGGTGAGTTCAGCGTGAACAATGGAGCAAGTCTAGTGCTTTTCTCCAAAGTCAAACCCTAACGTGCTAATTTCATAAGCTTGGCAGTGCCACCTATAGACAGCTTAAATCCGGTTTTTCCTACCTTACGATTTGCCAGATTTCAACCACTGAACTGAATAATTCCATATTCAGTACCTGCTGAGAGAAGATTTTTTCCACAAATGAAAAGCTTAACAAGCAAAGATTGGGACTGTCCAGGGAGTAAGAACACAGCTGGGAGGAAGGGATAAAGATTATTAATACACAGAGCTAGAAGGACAGGCTAGAGGCGATGGAAAGAAAGAGGCTCTTTCACCTGGGGTGAAACCGGCAGGAAAATCTATGATACATCACCTTCCCAAGACTGGGAGACAGCCTACTGTTGAGAGGTTAATTTCACATCCTCTACCAATATCAAAACGTACCTGAGGTCCCTCCAATGCTCTTTCCATCTGTAAAAGAAAGGTTCTATTTTTGCGGATGTCTGCACCAGGTGATTTACAGAGCTCTGAAAATTTTTGACAATGTCTGCTACTTTCTTTCCGACAACTTTTGCTCATCTGCAAATTATACAAAGGCTTCAGTCTTGTTGGGTCAGCCAAGCAATATACAGCAGTTATTCTCTAAGAGACCAAAAGAATGATCAAAATGATCAATAAAAAGTTGTAATATTACAAGACCTCCCACAGAAATGCAGGGAGCATTATATGTTTAGAAAATTGCAGGTAAAGTTAATTTTTGGGTTTCTTCCAGAGATACACCATCCTTTGAGAAGCCCAAACAGAGGACGACAAGCCAATAGTTGCTCTCATTTTCTCTGTTAGCTCTCATGGCAAAGATGTATAAAGTGAACCCAGCAGCTTCAGTTATACAAGCAATCCCCACAATGACACAGACATTCTTTTTCTCTGCCATTTCTTTCTTGACAAACAGAAAAATCTGACAGAAAAATCTGACAAGTTATCAAAAAAAAAAAATGACAATATCTACAGCTTGTATATTCAAATATGAAGAAACACCAGAATCAGTTACATTATGCTTTTAATGTACACTAACAGCTGTAAATTAGAGAATGCTGTCTTGTATTAGAGTCATCTTTCTGATTTGTATTCATAGCTCTTACACTGTAATTCCAAATCAAACTTCACAATACAGTGGCATCCAGCTACTGAAAATATGCAAACACTGCATAGCATCTATACCACCATTCATTTGACCTGCGGTAGGTAATTCAAGATGCTAGACTATTCTTTTTGGAATAAAGTATTTTTTTATGTCTGGTTCATTCCCTGAAGCATCACGGCTCACTTAGATGAACACTGCTGCTACACCAGAAGATGTAGCTGAAGGGCATACACAAAGGTCGCAGTCAGCAGCACCTTCTTCCCCATTCTAGAGAGAGACAGGCATCAGTTTAGCTCATCTAAGCATATCATCATCTCTCTGTCTTGGCACATGAACGATATGTAATGATTTAACCTAATTCTTCTGAGTTTGCAGTAAAATACACTGAGTTAGTAATTTGTTCCAGAACTTCTGATGGTAATGGTAACTTCTACTGTGACTACATGAAGGGGTCGGAAGGGGGGAATAAAACAGCTGTGAAATGCTTAAACAGCTCCAAGTAAATACACAAATATGGTTCAGTTATTTTACTGTCAGATAAATCAGCTGTATGCTCAACAGAATACATTATTATAAGGGTGTTTACTACTTATTCATATTGTCACCATGAATAAGTTACATGCAGACACATCCGCTTTCTGTTTGTTTATTTAAGACTCTTTGTAAGACTCAAAGGCAACTAATTAGGAGAAATACTGTACTGAATTCCAACATAAGGAGGAGTTTAGAGCCTGCTATCCCATTTACACACACAAGCATGTACTGTTTCTGTGTTTCAAGTAAAAGCTATGAGAGGGAGAAAAAGAAAAGTACATAGCGAGGTCCCTATCAGCATCTGCAAAAAAATACACGTTATTAGATAAAAGAATTAAAGCTTCACAAACTAACAACATCCCAAAAAATCTGTGTGTCGTGTTTACACTCAATTTATTACAGGGCATACATTTAAGCACTCACGGGATCAGCAGGAAGAAATGCTTTGAAATTGCAAGTCTTAAGTGAATCAGATAAAAAAAATAAGAGCAATTTGATCTTTATAGCATTACAGCTACCTCTGGTTTACTGTGTAACTATTGTTTTAAGACCTTCCTGCAAAACGCTAGCTAGTAGTTACAAGTGCGTCCTATCTGAGTAGGTCAGATCTGACTGCTGGGTTTCCTCAGGAAGACTGGAGATCTTTGGGATGGACCAGCTGCTCCTTCCAAAAGCTCAGGTAAGCAAGCAGGGTGAAGTCTGAAGGGAACGATCAGTCCTTCCTTTCAGGACTCCAAAGAGTAGGAATGAAAAGGTAACTGAACAGCATGGGCCAAGTCATCACACCTACACAAGTCTTGCATATGCTTCTCAATATTATTTTGAAGCCTTCCTGTTACAGAGAACTAACTTGCAATGCCAGAGGTTTTAATGAAGTGAGAGTTTGTTTGTTAGTAAGGAAAGGAAAAACACTTTTCAGAAATTCTCCCTTTTGCAACAAGAACTCCATAGAGGTTACGTACATGACTATGTACTGCAAAAATTAAACACCCAGGGCTGCTATGAGAGGAGATCCAAAGCAACAGAGGAGCTGCAGCTAACAGACTGGGTGACAGAGCACGCTAAGAGACGTAGCTTAAGGGAGCAGTTAGATACCACCCCAGTTTCACAAACAACTAGCAGTGAACAAAGTTAGCAGGAGCAATCAAAAAGACCTGGCATGGATGATGCAGTCTTCAAATCAAAGCTTCCAGAGCACAAAAGCCTATACAATAGTGTCCACCCAAAGCTGTAACTGCTCACACAGCCCTGGCAACTGGGACCAACCTACCCTGCCCATGAGGTAGGACTGCTCTACTAAAACCACAAATGAAGTACCACCAGAGGAACAAATTAGTGGCAGGCTACTTTGGCAAGGCCTCATAGCTGTAGGAGATTTGGGTCATGACTACTGCCAACATGTTTGGGCATGATTACTGCTACTGTTACAATTCTGTTATCAATGGTTCAGACTTCCCAAACTGACCTTTCATCATCTTTACTCCTTTTAATGATTTGCTGCAATTGGGAAAATACTGCTTATAGAGCAGATAGAAAGCACAATTTAGTGTCCTGGTTTTCTAGGTAAGAAATTAAGTTGGTGACGTACTGAGTGTTTCTGTAAGGACCCCACAAACACCTAACAACAGGGTTTTGGCAGAAGAACAGCATCCTTCCTCAACGACCAAGCTTCAGAATGAGTACACCCTCCCTACAAAAACCTGCGTTGTAAGTTGTTTTCTCTGGCTGCCTCCTTAGTCCACTCCTCCTTATTTCTTGCAAAAAAGGGGGGAAAAAAAAAACATAAAACAAAACAAACAATATCATATGGTTACAGAAAATGTACATACTCTCTGAAATCCTTCTTCAGCAGATTGGGTGAAAGTACTCTGCCGGTTTGTTGTTTTAACAAATAAGCAATGTCTAGTGGTTGGAACTGTTTTTCAAGGCGGGGAGACAGCAGTACTTGTACAAATATTTAAAATAAGTACACCTTCAAAAGTAGTTTGATAAACAGGGCGGTATTATAACTAAAACACTATAATGCATTTACAACTGAGGCTGACTAAATTAGATTTGCTTACACCAAAATATCCATGGCCAAGCTAGCGCATTGTGATGGAGATTAAAGTCCCTCACGCCACTCTAACCGCAGTACAACAACTCATTACTAAGTCGCCTTTGTGGCGCTCACTTTCACAACCCCAATACAGTGTGAAGCAGTTGCTCCTCTTATATCCTGTTCCCAGAGCGGGCAGGGGCTGTGAGCGGCTTTCGGAGCATCGCCCGGGATGATGTCACTCTGGTCCTGCAGGGGAGGAACAGTACCAGGAAGCGTCAAACCCTCCCATTGTGCAGGGGGATCAGCACATGGGGGCAGGTTGTAAATCTGGCCAGGGACCAGCAAGACTTCAGATCACAATTTCACCCAAGAAGGCAGCTGTAGCAATAAACACAACGTTCGCTTCTGTTCCACGGGATGTTTCAAATGTAAACATTAACTCTATAGCTGAATTCCCAGTTTACATTACACTAAGCACAAAGGAGAAGAAATGCAAATAGATGACCTCGAGTAAAGCTAATAAATCTCTAAGTGTTGATTCCCAAATACTTTCAGATAATTCCCTTCCCCTCTTCCACAAAATACCTTTGGAGTGACATCACTACAGTTTTAAACAGCAAACTACATTTATGACCCTGAGAAGTTATACAGAAGGAGGAAACAACGAATGAGATCATCCGGGGAGGGGGAATGTTTCTTTTCACAAATTACTGCCACTTACTTTTTTTTTTTTTTAATTTTTACTTTAAAAAAAATTTGCATCCTAAAGCTTTTCTCAGTCTCTCCATTATGTAACAGTTCTTTAGGAAACCGCCAGCTACCCTGACAACTGGGATGTTTTGCCAGAGTGGCTTTGTCTAAATCCTAAAGCAGTACTTGGCTCTGCGCTGAGCCCAGTGGCTGCCTGTGATCTGAATGCCAATTAAGAGTGCTGCCCCTCTTGTCTGACAAGTCAGAGACTTAAAGGTCTATCTGAGGTCAGCAAACTGTCTGGGCTACTTTTGTGAGCTTAAGAGACTGAGAAACACAGCCAACAACATGGTCCTTTCCTTTAACTGTCACACTGAGCAAAGAGCATTTCATGTACAACTGTCATTGCATTTTATTTAAAGCAGAAAAAAATGTATTCTTCATGTTTTGCTTCTGTTTTTTTCCGAGTCTTACTTTCACTCTCCGCATCACCAATGAAATTCAACCCCCTAGTGGGCAGGTAAGGATGAAGACTAAGCTACTTGTACTTTAAAATCAATTAAATAAAGATACATCTCCAAAATTAATAGCGAAATACAGAATGCGACCAACTTGACATACGCATTCTAACTCTGCTGTGCTGGCTCAATACTATTCAATTCTCTAGCTCTCCTTCAAGACCCCATTCAAACAAGGTCTATATCATATACTTAAGACTTCCATTTTTGTTGCAAATAATGAGAAATAGTGCAGCAGGCAAAAAAGCACTCAAAAATGCTGTTTGCACAAATTTGTTATAAACACCTTGAAATTCTCTTTTTTTGACACTTAAAACAGATCTTTTAAGACAGCAATGGATATATAAACCATCAACATCAGTAGTTGTGAGGAAGCAGTAACTTCCTTTCCAATCTTTCACATCATTTCTACTTTTGGAAGCAGAGACGTAATTATCTACTAGCTACACAAAATGTTAACTTTCTTTCTTACTATTGCTTTTTATGTAAACAATGAAATCTTAGTTGATGAGCTCTACAATGCATGCCAACTTTATAATAAATATTTATCTAAAACTAAGAGCTGAGACAATTTTCTAATTCAAGAAACCACATCATTTACATTTCCAGTTTTACCACCTTTCCACTGTAATTGGTGATTTAAATTTCAGTTCTTTTCATGGAAAACTGCAGTTTAAACACTCTGAATTCTTACACATGAGCATCTTTCACTAACCCCAAAAGGAAAGGACACCTTGCTTTCCAGGATGATGAGGACTGAAGACAAGGAAATTTCGCATGAGCTATTATTCTGCTCTTTTCATGAATGTTTAGTGAGAACCTGCATTACCCGGTATTTACCACGCAGAGTTCCAAGAGACTAGATGAAGAAAAAATGTAATGCATCTACTGATTTTTAGAAGATATTTCGATTTTAGACATTACACTTCACAAATTAATGAAAAAGTGCAAAGCTGCTCATCAACATGCTAGATAAAACCACAAACTAAAGGGAGAGTTAAGAGAACAGCTTTGCTGAAAACAAGGCTAAATCTCCCACTGAGAAAGGCTGCTAATATGCTTCTGAACTTGCAAACTATTCTTAATGTAGCTCTACAATGAAAAGAACTTTCAGCGATATATTTTTGGCATATGATCTTGAGGGGGAGGTTGCTTTTTTATTTTATTTTACCTACAGTAATTCATTCATTTTGAATGTTAATGTGAGCAAGAAGGAGAACCGGTACGGAGAACAGTTGCATAACTGATAAAATTCAGTGTGATATTTATAAATATATAGATGTATATTTAAAGCTAAATTTAAAATACTGAAACGAGAACTAGGTTATAGAGCTGTACCTTTTTAAGGAAAGAATTCAACAAAGCGTATCTTGTATCTTTTTCAATCCATCACCTCATTACAATACCTTAATTTTCCTCATACCTCAAAGCATTCAGCCTGACTCCTGGCCAGGAAGGGCACTGCACAGATACATCCCTACACAAAACTTACTGAAAATATTCCCAAATCTTCCTCCCAGCTTTTAAGTCAGGTCCCCACTACTTCCACCATAGGTGTCTACAGAACATGGTATGCACATTTTGCATCAGTGGGCTCCCCTCTGAAACTTTGTTACGACACCATCTCCAACTTCTGTTCACTCTTCCACATTCACAGGTTGCTGCGGTTTTGTGGAAATCTTCCCTCCTAATGAAGTGCTGAGCAAAATGCTTCTTAAGTCAGTGTTGTACAAGAAACCTCAGATCTCACAGAATAGCATTTGAAATCGCATCATCGTTAACGTCAATAGCGGTTTGGGGCCAAAACATCAGATTTCTATTACGTAAAACTGAGGCATTTTCTACCCCGAGCAAGTATTGTGACCTTGCAAAGTGATCAAGAAGGCCTTGTGTGACCATGGGAAAAAAACCCTTTATCTGATTAATTTCGCAACCTCATAAAGAGCAGGAATAAGTCACTGTGGGGAAAAACAAAAAAAAATCAATAAACCCTGCACCAATTTGTGACCCCAGGTATTCAAAGTCTTCAGCCGTGCTTTCAGCATGCCTGCACCCCTTCCACAGCAACACACACCTCCAGGCTTGTGGTCAGTTGATGAACCACTGACTGATGGTACTGGAAGACAAACTCCCAGAAGAAAGATTCCTCCACAGTTTGAGGTAATCGCTTCAGTTCCCTGGTGCTCTTGTCTTGGGGTAAATTCCCCATGAATTTCAGCTAAGTGAATTCTCAAAGTTTCGCAGTTTCTCTGTTAGAACAGGACTGCACTACTATTTATTTTATCAGCCACTTGATTGCTGGCTGGCATCAGGAATAGCCATATACTAAGTGAAAGCTATGAAGAAAAATACCATGATAAAATTAACTGCTCATTTTGATTTCTCTCTTTTGTCTTTTCTCCCAGTATCCATGCAGCATCACAGCAGTCATAGGGGAAACAATTTTACATATTGACATGACTTACAACACTCTCAGTACATGGCCACACAGACTCACTAACGACAAAATCACTGTGCTCAGCACCGTGCAGCAGCAGCTGGAACACATAAGGATGCCAACTAGCAGAATATCAGCTGATGTCTGAAATACATAGAGGCTATGCAGGTTTGGCACTACTGACATTATTAAGTCTCACAGTGAAACTACATTTTACTTAAAAAAAAACAAAACAAAACAAAAAAAAACCACCACAGATTTTTACATATTTTGGGACACTTAATGTGATAAATATATATTGAGCACAGCAAAGTAGCAGTTTGCTATGTGGAATATAAATTATATAAGTAAGCCACCTTATCTAGGCAACTTCATCTGGATTCACTCTTTTAGGAAGTAAGAAGCAAAATATATTTTCTCAAACTCCTTTCTTCTTCCTCAGTTCTCCAGTCTGTGTAATCCTGTAATTTTATTTCAAGCCCTGTTTTTATATTTCAATCTCCTTTTACTAACCTCATGTAAGTGCAGAGCTACTGTACTTCCAACAATGTGAAGAACTGCCTCTAAAACAAACCCCCAAACCCATTCAAGCCTATAAACTTAAAAGACTTTGTAGGATAAATTTCTGGAACAGTAAAAGCCAATGTGCTACATTTTCTTCCAATATGAAGAAGTCCACTTCCTGAATCTTCAAGAAACAATCGCAAAAAAAAAAGATAATATCCTTGACACAATGTATGCTGTACATATGAGCACAATGATCCCTCAGATTTTTCGGTTCACAACTAAATCACACTCCCTATCTTTTGCTATAAACTTTGGATATGACAAGGGGAAAAAAAAAAAAAAAAAAAAAAAAAAGGTAAAAGTACAGGAAAAAAAAAGATTGCCCAAAGATATGTTTCAGCACCCTGGACCACTGCAAGGTTTTGAGATCAGGTGAGAATGCCTTAACAACCAATTCAGTAACTGTTCATTACTGATCATCACAGCTCCTTTCTAGTAACTTCTGACCTTTTTACAGAAGCCTGTAAGTGTACACTCACTATCTCCTCCTCAGACAACTCTGACATTAAAAGGATTTTAATTACTATAGATTTACAAGTTTGGTCACATTTTTGAGGACTTTCACCCGAGTGGCTGTGCCGGTAGAGCACGGCAACAAACTTCTTCAGGTTTATAAGCGAATACAAGAAATCAGATTGAGTGCTTTACCAAGTCTCTTCCTGCTAAAAGACAAATGAGTTAAGCAATGTAAAAGGTAACAGCTCTCCAAAGAAGACGGTCTGGTGCCTTGAATATCCTTTCACGATCTGCCTTTGCATTTGTTTACATGTGCTGATAATTCAAGAAGTGCTACCTAAGCAGATTTTCCAGAGCAATTACGATTCTCTCTGCACTCTTCCAATTGTAATATGGCTTAAAGAAATTCTAATTTGAGTTCCAAAAGAGATCCAGAAAAACTGCAAACCAAAAATCTTGACATCTGAATTGAGCAAATTAGTATAAACTATTCTCAAGAACAGACTTAGTGGGCAGACAAATCAAGTACGGAAAAACTGTCAAAATAGCCTCTGTAAAAAGAAATTACATCTCAGCAATCTGAGGGTCCTTTTTAAAGAGTTAATAAGCATTCAGATCAGGAAAAAAACAGAATTTATATAGGCTGTGTAGGTTTCCAAACAACACTGAACAATATCCTTAACCTAAAATAACCTAAACTTCCACAGGACAAAATTATGATCCTTGCAATCAAAATAAACAAAATAAATAAAACCAACCAGGGTCAGAAAACAGGCATCAAAAAGGCAGAGTAAATGGTCAGTTTTCACAATGAAAAGCAAGATCATCAGTGAAGACCTGCAGTGATCTACCCTTGGGTCCAATACAGGCATGAATGACCACTAAAAGAAGGTAAGAAGTGGTGAACCAAAGCTGGCAATTACACAGGGCTGTTCAGGCTAGTAAAGAGGAAAGCCAGCAGTGAAGAACTGCAGAAGGACCGAACACCTTTCCCTGTTCTTTATACTCTTCCCTAGCTACTACTGAGACAGGGTATATGCATTAGAGCAACCACTGGTGGTATTCTTACTTCCTCGTTATTTGCAGGAGAACAGGTCACTTCTGTAGATACAACCAAACTGAGTCAATATCAAGCTCCTGACTGAGTTCGTTCATGCCCGTGTTCCAGGACTTTCACTGCCACAGGATCTCGTTTGGAGGCGGATGTTGTTAAATGGTTTGTTTTTGCTTCTAAGTGGCTTCTCCTCAATGACAGTTCTAGGCAGGAGTCTTTTATTCACTATCAAAACGTTTTAGAGATTCTTTCTCAAATTCTGATCTCTACCTACCTACCTGTAGATCTCTAAACCCTTGGACACAGAAAGGAAGTCTCTCAAAAATTAGAATTGTTTCAGTAAGAGCTGGCCACACTTAAGCCATATGCGCTTCAAAATGCAATTTCCAAATACAATCAGTGCCCAACTTCCACATTTGTTGCATCAACTGGGCAGTTACAAAGAGACCAAAAATACTGTGGTACATAGGAAAAAGTATACTCCACACATGATGTGGATTTCAGTATGTGACCAATACAAGAATATCCTTGCAAAAAATACATACTGGATGGGGGAAGAACAACACTGGTACTTTTAGCATTGAAAAAAGAACCTCTGACGTTTCATTTTATTGAAGAGTAATTCTCTATCCATAAAGTTCCAGTATAAGTATCATCATCTTTATAAACAACTAGGAAAAATAACTAGAAAAAATCACAAGAAGCAGGTTTGGGACCTTAGGGAAAAAAACCAGTTTTTAACAGGAATACAGTTCCATTGGGGCAAAGTGCTTAAATAGCCATGCTAAATAGTACTTCCGTAATAAGCACATTCAGCAAGTATACACAAGTATTTCAAGCCATCTCCTTCCAAACCAATCCGCCTGATTTATTTTTTTTTTGAGCTTTACACTCTTACGGCCTACTTACATTAATAGAACCAGTTGAGAAAAGAAAGTAATGGCTCTGCCACCACACATCTGAAGGCTCTTGCCAACCATCAAACAAACACCAAGAGTACAAATTTGCTTGTTACACTTGTGTAAAGAAAAATGCCAAGTGACATCTACTGTAAACATAATTCTCTGGTCATCTGGACTGTAGACTTCAACGGTGCTAAACAAGATGCTGAACATACTCCTCCCTTGTGTGCAGATTGCCTACACTAACTGTTATACCTCACACATGTTACTCTGACAGAGCAACCAGCCTGGACTACTTCTTGGGCAACCAAGTAGCAACCACTACCCAATTTCTCTGCACAATTAACATCAGAAATAATTTTCTAAAACTACACCTGGGAAACATTTTTAAGACAGATTCATCAAAATTCAGGCAATTTCATTCCAAAGGTGAGAATAAATAATTACATATACGTATACACTTTATGCATCCTCTTAAACACTTGTACATTTTAAAAGCTCTTTGAGCTCTGTATTGGTTTACCTTTTATATTTTTGTCAAATAAAGAGAATATTAATATTTAGTTTATATACACTTAAATTAGAAGTCTCGTATCTGCATTTTGAAAGTGTTTTTTTTCCCTCATAATGCAAATTAATTCCTTTAAATTACCTTAGGCTTTTCACAGAATAATATGTCACATGTAATACATTGTTCAACCTCTCTACCTTTCTCCTTCCCAGTGTAACAAACACCAATTTCTGGAAGAAAATCTGAGACTGCTAAAGGGTGGTGTCACCATACTCAAAGCATCAAAGATCAGACAGAAATATGACTCTCAGCACCTCCTTGAACAGGATTAACCTCAGCAGCCTGAGACAATTCCCATGTTACCTAGAGGCAGTCTTTCCACTGATTTAGCTGAAGTTGAATACAAGTTGAGATAAGTTAATACAAGTCAGTTATTTCCCAGGGAATTAGGGGAAGCTACATTGTCATGCTGTTGTATAAAAATGTTACAGTGAACCTGTCAAAAAGCTCTAGTAACTAGGTTTTGAAATTTGACTTGGAACTTGCCATTTGGATTCACTTGATGTCAGACACATCTGCAGGAAGAGCCACCAAAATGTGAGGAATATTTAAAAAAAAATACATATATATACACATACATCACTTCATGTCTACTATGACAAGACTTGTTGAGTCTGGCAGCCCAGTTCTTCAAAGGCTTGTCACACAGACTGTTTTCTCTCCCCTGATGCAGAGACCGACCAGGTCATTTCCTGCAATTGCTCCTTCTGACAATCAATTTTCTACAACAGTGCCAGGCAACTGAATGAGAGCAAAGAGGCTTTTTCTCACACTCCAAATATTACCTTTAATGATGTCCAGGTAGCATAGAGATTAAGGAAGCAGTCCACAAGCAATAATTCAGGTTGGGACAAATGCATTGCAGAATTCTTAATGGGGCAATGGGACAGCAGGAGATGAAAAGCACAGATGGCCAGAGTGGGCAAGTGGATGGCTAGAAGGTTTAGGAGTTGAGAGAAATTAAAATTAGTCATAGAAATGAGCTGGGAGCATAGAACAAGAGCTGGGATTCATGATGGTCTGCAAAGACAAAGAGAAGGAAGAGGGCCAGATCTGGAAGGTGTAAGTGCAAACGAATAGCAGCAGGGTAACCAACAGAGGAGAATACGAATATAGAAGGAAAGGGAATGTGGGATTAAGTAGAAGGGGAAAGAAAAGTGAGTGGCAAGGTCAGAAAGTACATTTCCCAAAAAACGTAGGGGTCCAGAGTTGTTACTTTCTTCTGCCACCACACAGCTGTGAAAACCGCTGGAAGTAGTGTTTCATTCCCCTCTAGCAGCTAGTTCTCATTAGAGATAAGACCTTGTTACAGCTATCAATTACATATTTCAACTGCAATTGTCTGTTCTAACCCAAACTGAGAGATGATACAACCCCACGTGATATAATTACTTTCAGTTGGCTTTTGAGCAGGAAATCACATCCAAAGCAAACTCCTTTAAAAGGCTGACTGTTTCGTTACTAAGTGAAGTATTCAAAAAGTTTAAAAAAACACCAGAACTGAAGCTGACTATGCAGGCTTAATTTCAGGTACGTACACATTAGCATGGGAACTCTGCTCCTGTCACTGAGCAAGAAGCTACTCAGTATTTCCTTTATTTAGGAGTTGGCCCCAACTCCGTTTCATATTGCCTGTTCAAATTATCCAGCAGATACACTGGATTTAAGAACCCTTACATACAGTTACCTGTTAGAAAGCTTACTTTGCATGAATATTAAATATTACATATTACTTTTATGTGTATATATTTGACAGTGAATTTTCCATGTTACATTGTTACTTACATTTAAATTTATGTTTTTATTTCAAAGAGTAACTGTTGGCAAACCATACTTTTTCTTGCGTTTCTGTATCTAGAGATCTCCTGAGGAAAAAAAAGAAAAAAAACCCCACACCCCCAAAAACTAACAAAAAAACCAACATAACAAACAAAAAAAAGAACAAAAAAACGCAACTCAGCAGCAACTGTAATAACAGTATTCACTCACAGTATCAAATAATTGAGAACTGTAAAACAACAGAAATTGCTCCAGCTCATACATCACCCAAAATACATGAGTGTATCTTGCACAATGTTGAACTGCTGAGGTAAACCTAAAAAGAAAATGGGCAATATCCCTTATTTATTTTCTGCAACTGTGTATTTTTTCAACAGGTAGTAAAGAGCTAGAATATAAAAATTCCTATAATCTTTTTGAAAATGCAGTACAAAACTTGGAAATGGTAATCACATTCCACCTCCAGCCCCAAGAAAAACCCCAAACCACAGAAAAATTATAAGCACAGATCTGTTCCTCAATGAGAAATGTCATATGCCAAATGTGATATTTTAACATTTGAATGTTTGGAATTATTTCAATACTGAAAGCTGAAAGACTGCTTTAAAGAGAAAACAAACAAATGAATACAAAAATCATGCTTTCTTGCTTTCTGGTATTCTGAATTCCTTAAAAAAAAAATTACAGGGTGCATATCAGGCAAACGAAGTTTATGCTGTGATCTAACACCTCTAACAAAGTGATCAGCAACAGAACAGGAATTTATTCTAAATTATGTCAGTCACCCATATGAAATGATGAGAATCTTTCTTTCACATCTCTTTTCATAAACTACTGCTCGCTCCGTACTTTACAGAAGCTAACTGGTGTGATGCACATTCTTTATACACTATACTTTAACTGCCCAAATAAATGTAGGTGGCAAATTTGTTTCTCGTAACAACCGACTTTATATACCTCTTTTTTTTTTATTAGTGTCATAACTTACGAAGACTAAACAATGCTAAACTGAATGTTCAAAATTTTACATAGAAAACAATGTTTTATCAAAATTGTTCTCACAATATTTCAACTCACAAGAGAAGCTGCAGGAAAATCAAACCAATAGTGAGCTGGATGCGGGGAGAGCTGGTGGTTACTTGTAAATGCAATTCATCAAGATTTTCCTCCCTCCTATGATTTATACAGCTATCAGAAAACACTAAGAGAAACTCAGCCTTTAATTGTAGCATATACTTTGTGTTCTCTACACAGTATGCTTTTATAACTACCCCTTAAAAAATTGGTTTTATAATTTGATCAAAAACACCATAGTATTTTGCAGTAAAATGGTATCTGGTGAGGAAAGAAATGTATCAGAATGATCTCTTTTATCTGGCTGATGCATAATCAATGATCCTCCCTCTACAGATGGCTATGAAAGCATCCAAAAATGCTTAGATGTGAGAGTTCATCATGTGCCACAAGATGTGTTTTTTATTATTTTTTCTAATTAGATTTTTAACATACACCCTCCTCCCTGATCACTAGTCCCTTCAAGGCTTCAGCAATTTTTAAGAATAAGTAACTGAATATATGAATAGCTGGAGTCCTGACCTCATCACATCTGGCACCACAATTTATGCATAGTAAGTATACTATTGATTACTTCAGATGCAAATACTGCAGAATTAAACACACCTACTTGTAGGCAAACAGGCTAAAATAAAAATATACAAACGTCTCATGTATACAGCATATCAGGCTTATCAGGACTGAACATAACTGCCTTAAGTCTTCCTTCCTCCTCACCCACATCCCTTTACCTGTATTGTCAACAGGTACTCAATCACTTTCTGCTCTGAAAGAGCAACTTATTCACAAAGTTAATTTTATTTAGAGAAAATTATCAGTTACAGACTATAGAAATATTTCCAATTTAACAAAAAGCAGAATCATCAAGTGTTAAACCAACCAACACTTCTAAATGTTAAAATGCTTCCACTTATTTCCACCTGTGATCATGCTCTTAATGCTCCAGTGATATGCAGAAATAAATATTAAGTCAATAAACAGTTTGATCAGATGGACAGTTTTGGGGGAAGGGAGGCTGTGAGGAATATAACTGTGTCTGAAATTTACTATATCCATTAAAAATATTTTCAGGAGTAATTCTTAGTACATGTTACAAGTGTCAAGCATAACGAAAGGCAAGAAAACAGCAAAACACAATTTCATTGGTAGAAATAATGATTTGGTTCTCTTCTCTAGCCAAAGAGCCTACCAGAAAATACCATCTGAGCATCTTATGCAAAAAAGAAAAAAATGTATTACAGCTCCCTTTTTACAAAAATTACCTAAAAGGAAAAAGAAATGTAATCAATCTAAGAAAGTCCAAATGACCTTGTACCTAGCGCTAGACATCTTGGCTGGGTGAAAATGGCACTCCCAGTCTTATCTTTCTCAGGCTGATTTCCTCTCGGCTGATACCACAGCTACCAAGACACAATCCTCCATTTGCTCCTTCCAACCAGTATGAGATTTACTCTCTCTCTCTAAGTATCAGCACAGATTTTTCACTCTCCTGTAAGAAAAGAATGGCCACATTCAAGTAATAATCATTACCATGCTTATTGTAATAGTTAAACCCCTTCTTCACTCTGTAACCACAGTTATAGGCTGTATGACAAGGCTCCGAAAGAGAAGCTGCAGCTACTATGAATTCAGATTCTGTGATAATCCAGCATCATCTCCAGGAATGCAAAACTGATGAGCAACAGAGTTCCTTTAGAACCAAATTAATTAACTGTCATTTTTATAGCAATAAAACCCCCACATCTTTCATCTCATTTGATACTGAAATACAGACAAAAGCATGACTTGCAAATGAATTCTTATTCAGCCCAGAATACAATTCCCACACATACTCAGCCCCCATCAGCATGCATCCCTTACCTTCTCCCACCACAAACAGCAGCTTTCTCATGCATCCTTCACTTTCTCCAACCTCCCTCCTCCAAATAACACCTTTTTCCTTCCATTTTGTTCCTCATTTTCACCTGAAACGTTTTATTTCCTTCCTCATTTGTGTGTCACTATCACTATTGGGTTGTACATTACATTTGTTGACACTGAAATAATAAAGTTTGAAATTTGTTCTGAATTATGATACTAGATAAATAAAATGTAAAATTAGGTAATACTTCCGATTACTTTTATTACAAAATAAAACATTTATTTATTCTAATACAATCTTTATATACAGCCTCCTAAGGAATGGCAGAACCACCTCTCATGAAACATGATACAGCTCATTATGGCTTTGTGGACTGAATGAGAAATTGTTCCAAAAATACCTCTGTCCTCCTTTTTATGACATAATAAATTACAATAGCTTATTAAAGTAATTTTTCATATGTTACATATAGGGGGAGCAACATGCATTTTCTAGCAATCTTTCAAAACTGTTTTCACTCCTGCTTTCGAGGACACGCACCTAGACATTCGGCAGCAAGTTTCACATTTTACAAAATACAGGTCAAAATGTACATAATCTCAATTAATGCTACCAAAATCAGAAGGCTACGACCAAGAGAGAGGAATTGTCTGCCTCAGTAAATTTCACCAAGGCACACCACTGTAGTAGTAATATTTTTCAAATTTCTTACAAACATATAAAGAATTCTATTTCATGCACAACTGAAAATAAGAGGAGTTTAAATTGTAGTAACAAAGAACCACTAATAGAAGAAGTGAAAAACTGGGAAGTCTATATTTAACTTGGTGCTCAGTCATTAGAAAGGTGCCCCGTAACGACCATATGTTACTCAAATATGTTATCACACCTACAATTTCATCATATGTCTCCCAAGAAATTAATTAGCTCTAACTTTTTCAACTTTGACAAAAATGTCTGCACTAAGTCAGATTACTAGCTGTTGCAAATGCTTCAAAATTCAAAGCTTGCCTCAGCTTTTATTTAACCTTTTAATTACAGTCGTTGAATAACATTTGGAAGGCAGATGTTCCTTTTCTTGCATATGTAGTTAATAACAAAAAAGACCATTTATTTTAAATTAATATTGCTTTTGCAACTACAAAAATGCTACAAAGACAGTCATCATTTTATACAGCAAACAATGGATACATCAGCAACATTAAAATACCAGTTACCTTAACTGGATGAGGAGTAACCTGAAGAGAACGAATTCCAATAAAAATCACATAGTGCGATTCATTTACACAAACGACTGGGAGCAGATTAGGACTCTCAGCTGATCCGAATATACTGAAGCAATACAGAAGAGCTCAACTTTCAGCTGCTACTCAGTTCACAAAAACTGGTGAGAATTATGTTCAAGATTAACACAGGCATGAGGAGAATTGATTCATTCCACGTTTTGGAACCAAACGAAACGTAAGGGGAAAAGTCAGAAGGACACGGCACCAAAAAGCAATGATACATAACCTATCGAACAGTACACACTAAACTACCATCCTAGCAGTGGGGGTCAAGCCTATCTCACAACAAACGGTAACACTGAGCCTTGGCAGATGTCATTCACAAATCTGATTTATTTTGTTGTGATTGTCACAGAAGATCTGCAGAAGTTTTTCCAACAACTTTTAAAGTCTAAAAATTACCCAATAAATCACTACCTCTGGAAGAAATAATAACAAAGTTATTTTAATACAGGAATACAGAAAAATTCTATTTTTTTCCCCACAAAACACACTGAAATTTCAGCCTTGATATCAACAAAAATTAATAAAAACTAAATTGATTTTACAATCTATACTTCTTAAATTCTTAAAAAGTATTTGGCATATCAGTATAGAGCTCTCTGGAGAAAAGTAGCACCTCATTGTAAAATCATCAAAGATACGAAAATGAAGAGGTTACATCACCGCTGAAGGCTTACATTTAGAGTTTCTTGAGGAATGACTCTATAAAGATATTAACCCTGCACAGAATTAACAACTAAAGGTTCAATGAACAATCAAGATTTTCAATCAAAAGGGTGAACCAATAATGGTTTGATCAACTTTTTCTTACGGTAGCGTGATGTAACATATCACCATAAAAAGTTAAACAAGTAATTCAATACTTGATTATTTTCTCCTCCAAGCTCAGAGGAAGGTTTCTACCACTTCATCCACTGTCAAAACCACCCTTTATTACGAGAATGTAAATTTAACCATGCACATACACGCGTGAGCATACATATGGAAACACTAAAATGGAAAACATTTTTGAACAGGTCTGAAGATAGCTATGCTATTGTGGTGATTGTCTACAAGTGTTATAAAACAAGCTATCAAAGTTAAGCCAAAACTTAAGATAAATCCAGTCTTTTTAAATTACAGAGGGGAAAAAAAAAAAAAAAAAAAGTAATAACACTTAACAAACCCTAAGTCCAGGTGTAATCATATCATAACCGAATCAAAAATGAGAAAGAACGAAAGAACAAACAAAACAGTGTATCCTAAAAGGAAAAATAATTTGAAACTTCATTTGGGTCTACACATTTTCAAACACTTTAATCCAGCAGCTACAGCTATTTGAAAGCATTCATTCAACTGTCTTTGTATACTTTCATGCTTATTTCATTCCAACTTTCCATGAGTTTTTCTGTATGCTGGAATTGCTGAAGACATAAATTATTGAGATAGACGCTGAGCTTTAATTCTATCTTCCTCTATTTTTCTGTAGACATGTCTATATTCTTACTTAAAAAACAAAGTGTCACTATGCAGTATTTCTAATTAAATCTGGTACTGTATAGTCGGGTATACAAAATACGATGGGCCTACTATAGTAAAACATGATCATATCCAAATATAATTTCTATAGCGTCAAACACACGGGGACAAGGAGAGATGACAAAACTGACTTTAAAATAAATATTCAAAATATTTACAACATGAAAAAAAAATTGATGAGTGAAAATTCATTAGTGTAAACAAAATACAAAATTCATGAATATAAACAAAATACAAAAAAAAAAATAATACATTAAAAATGAAAAGAAAAAAAATACTGTCTAGACAAGCTCTCTAAAACCAGGAAATCATTACTATCGCCCACCCCATAACTCACTCAATCTTACATTATAATTCTAAGTAGCTTTTCTAAATGTCTTCTGCACTGAAACTAAATCAAAATCCAAGTTTTATCTTTGTCTAGAAGAAATCTAGAAAATATTAAATTTAGAAATGTTGCTGTAGTGTCTCAGGGAAGCTACAGTTCAGCCAACATATGCTCCAATTTTCTCTTTGAGATAGCTTCTGCAGTAGAACTACATGTTTTCATAAGGCAGTGCAATGGATGAGAAAAAGAGGTGAATGAGGTAAATTACAGGAAACACAGTTTTGCCTGAAAGCCTGGCCAACAACAGAGACCAAGGAAACTAGGCGCTCAAATAACAACACCTTCTTCTCCCTATACCTTTTAAAACTAGCAGCTGGTATCATCTAAGTGTGACAAAAAGCAGGCATCTCTGATACATTCCCATAAGATTTGAGAAAGCGGACATCCATGTCGAAGGGAGGGAGAACCGTGTAACCGGTTGCGCAGGAGGAAAATCCCCAGTAGAAGAGATATTATCAGACATCAGAAGAGTCTGCACAGGAGAGGTCGGTCACATGCAGGCTCAAATGCGGGAATAAGCTTTAAACCGGTCACGAATAAGCTTTAAACCGGTCACAGCAGTCAGTGCGGCACAAGTCTGCAGGGAGCTGAGCCCCATCCACTGCAGCCCCTGGGGCTCTCCAGGCCACCCCAGCGTGCTCCACCCAGCGGCTGAAGACACAATGGTGTCCCCCAATAATGATTTGGGGGTAACTGTCCTTCACACCAAGAGACAAACTAACTGGACCATCTCCAGGCAGTGCTTCAGCCTAAACAGACTACTAATTTTTAAGTGTTCATCCTGTGTGTTGCACTTAGGAAAAAGTCTTTCCAATCTAATAGAAGTTTGGGACGAAAGTCATGCACCTATGCATGTTTCTACCTGAAATATAAAACTGAGTTCACAATATTTATCTAATACCCAGCCTTCGAACACTTCAGTAAGGTATAAAGACAGGAAGGCTGTTTCCCTGTCCTCAGTGGTCAGATGTTGATTCACATCTCCTTAGGAATGTTCTACAAAAGCAGGTGACACTTCACTCTGATACAAATCATACCTACCTTCAAAAGAAATGCTTACACAGGCATGTTTTATGTCCTTAAAGTGCTTTGAAGGTAACAGAAATAGCTGTGTTACATTTAAAAAAAAAATTATATCCTTTTAATAAACTTATTTTTCAACTGAAATTTTGTGTGCTAGCAATATCTATGCATTTTTAAAAAGCAAATTTTAATGATTACCATCATCACCTACTTCCTCTTATTTTGAGGTTAGCCACACAAAGAGGCGCAACAAAACCCACAGAAAATCAACTGTGATTCAGACTGCTGTGAAGTTGGTATGCAAGCCATGTGTTTTAAATGGTAGCAAAAATTCTGTTTGATATTCTCAAGCAACAATACTTCTACTTCTGCATCAGTGATCTTATGACAACCATTAGTAACTAGTGTCCAGTTTTTCAGTGGCTGAAGGTTTTTTTCATGTAATTTTAATTAACCATTTTTATATTCCTAATGAATACATGTTTAAAATATATTTACTATTAAGATTTATACAGTTTTCTATTATATGCAACCCCTCTAAAGTCTTTGTATGTTCTCAGATCTTAAGAAAAAAATAAAAAAAAAAAAACACCACACAAACACGAGTTCCTTCACTACAAATGCCAATGAATTCACCTTTCTTACCCTCCCAGAAGACCCATGCGTCAGTGGGATGAATATTAAAGGAAAAGCCAGTCCATCATAAGAAACAATTTCAAGAAACATTCTTCATCTCAGCCTGGAAACCAAGATCATTGATCACAAAGATCAGTGGAAATTATCTGTGTCTCTTTCAACCTTAATCTACGAAACCCAAGAAAACCCCAGAAGATACCATGCCACTATCAGCATACCAAAAGAATGTCTACAAAGGGAGGAAAGAAACCCAGGAAAGCTTAACTGCTGAAGAAGTACTGAGCACCTTAGGCACCGATCTGTGTGGCTATTCCCCCTTTCCACAGGGAATTGTGAGTCCAGGAATATTCCAGTGTCTCTGAACACAGCACTGTAACTCCTAACAAATACAGAGCACTGAGAAGAGAGGACTGCGCTCTGCTTGAAGGGCAGGTGAATATGGGTATTACCAGGAGTTTAGCTAAAGACAACCCAGAGTTCTCCCGAGCACGAGGACAAAACAACACATTTTGCCAAAAAGTTTCTGAAACTGCCCCAGTTAAACTCTCCAGATGTAATTTCTTTTGTAGCAATCAGACTTTACTTGTTATTTCATATCCTAATCAAAACAACACAGACGAAAATAATTTGCTTACTGACGACACTTTTTTCTTAAAACTGTCTTTTTAATGCTCTTCCTCTCCCACTTTCGTTGCATTGAAATAGCGGCTGACATCAGAAAGCAGCTGTGCCGAACACACCCCGCCACAGCACCACAACTGCACGAGAGCCTTCCAGCCTCCCTATGAAAAGCTGAAACCTAATTAGGATGCTTAAAATAGCATTATGGATATTGCAAACGATAAATAACTAACCCAAACATATAAGCCATCACAAAGGCAATGGATAATTTTTTAATCTTTTTAATCTAAAAATATTCTGGTGTTCCTACATATTGCAGAGAAAACAATCCGTGCCACTTTAGAAAATGCTTGCTTTTCTATTTTGCACCTGCACTCTTCTGCTGTGAAAGTGTGTTTCACATCAAGATTTTTATCACCAGCTCTTGAGGTGGGTTGAATTAGAGGAGCAGTATTTCTGGAAAACAGACCACCAGTACACTGTGAGATTCCTTTGCGGACATAAGTAAGCAATAAAATGTCATCTTCATATTTTTAAGAATATTGTATGGTTTTGTCTGTATTCCATAAGTTTGCAATTATGCGAAAAGCAGACTTAAAAATACTTTTCCATTTTTAACATTAAAGAACTTGTGCATATAAATATTCACAAAACTTTGTAACAGCTAAAGCACATGTAATTTTTGTGAGCATAAGCATAATGCTATATTGTTTGAAGGCAGACCCTAATTCCTTATTTTCACACCTCAATATTTAGAGACATTTCAAGGTGTAAACATCACGGGCTCCACCAAAGTTAATACACCCAGTGGGGGAGTAGTATCTTCACAAAAACTGGGAGCCCTACCCTTAGGGATGTAAAATTCTGGTATTGGCATTTCAGCATGCTGGTAACTAGAGAGGTGGCAGGAGAGAAAGAGAGAGAGAACACAAAATGCATAACTGAATTAAGATTTTAACTAATTCAGGTAAAATAACAACAGAAGCATGGTAAGAACAACAGATAGGCCTGATCCATCACAGTTATCTCATTTTAAAGTTCTCTGATCAGCCACCAGCACAGGTCACCTGGGCAGAGATCTACACAGCTCCTCTATCCACATGGTGCACCAGCCACAGGTGGGATGCATCTGTGACCCCAAAGAAGTCAGTACCAATCTGAAGGTAGAGTCCACACTCATTCACAAGGTCAAGGCCTTTGTTCATTCTTCTACTGTCACGTTTCACCCCAAAACCAATCTTCAAGTATGTATATTTAAAATGCAGTGCCATATTTGCTTGGAATCTACAATTTTTAGGAGAAATTCCCACTGTAAGAAATAAGGCTGTAACACAGCAGAGCAATGCACTGGCAGTGATTCAAATTCATCTCAACAGCGCTGAGCACAGACATCAAAGACCCATAAAGGCAAAACCTCCTGCAGAACATAAGCATTCAATTACATGATAAAGTAACGTTACAGAATTTGATTTAACCAGTCTAGGCTTTCATAATTTTATCTATGCAATAGTTTGCTGTACATGTAAAACATCAAGGTATGGTCACAGTTTCAATTATAACAATACTACAGATCTCTATAGGAGCCCTCAGGTATTTAAACATAATTCCTGTCTGGTCCTAGAAACCTCACTTCAATGTCTGAAGCTTAATAATGAACTTCTTAAATGTATTCACTACCAAATCTTTTTATTACAAATATATTAAATATTTAATAGTTATATTCAATTTCCCTTACACTCCCTTAATCCAGTCCAAGTCACAATCTGCGTTTCTGATGTGAACTCAAATGATTTTACTCACAGGTCTTTATTAAGTTCCTTCGACCCCACCCCAGACATCACTGGCTGGAACTGTAAGCATCACCTCCTATCTCTGTCTATCACCCCACTCCTGCCAGGTTTTAAGTCAGTCTTCCAAACCTAACGGCAACGCAGCAACAAGTCAACGTACTACAGCATAACTATGAACATGTTCCTCTGCACAAGGACCATATTCATAGTCCAGACATTTGTACCAAACCACAAAGGATCTTTGGGATATCTGAAAATACAATTTACTTTCCAATTTGTAATTTGTGCAGTTGTACTAATTCACAAACACATTCCTCATATTCTACTAAGCAAACACTACTTTATAGAAGGCAATGACAAAATGCAGCTCTTCCCGTAGGTACATTTTCTGAAGAAATCACGCCCATCAAAATGAGTTCTAAAGTAGAAAAGGCAAAAATTGCTACTGCAAAGTTAAAATTAATTAGGACAGTATTCAAAATTGCTGCAGTATCACCATCTTACGCTACTTCAGTGGTGTTTTATGTATCTTTATGTATCTACCTACCTACTGCAGAGAAAAATCTATAATTTTAAACTGCAAGAAAAGACTAGTCAAGTAATACTCATGTTAGGTTTTTTCATTCAAAAGTTATTATGCAATGTACAGTCAAACCACACACTAAAAAAAAAGTATTCATATCATCATCTAGATTGCTGAAAACAATACCAACTGTGTCACTGGACACTCATATCTAATAAAAACAATTTGATTTTGAAATAAGTTAATGAAAATTTTAAAATATAGTATCACGAAAGTTTGCAGCCCTTTTTTTTCTATTCCCATGTTTCAGGCTGCTTGGAGGAAGCACTTCAAAATACAGAAGCAGGTTTCAGAAAGCTGATTCACACTCCTGAAACATTTGACCCATTTGGAATAGTAGAATTTAGTAGATTATGGAGTCCTTATTGTGCTTGGCACCACAAACGAAGCATCCAACTACATCCGCAGGTAAGAATAAAACAGACAAACTTTTTTAGATTATTTGCAGCAACTGAAAACAGATTTCTAGGCATTTGAGAGCTGTAAGAGCAGAGAATGGAAGAGGAATTGACTATTTTACATAGAACAAATGAAATAAAAATATCTGCTGGCTAGCTTTCTCAAATTAAAAAAAAAAAGGAAATTTTTAAAAAATAAAAAATGGAGAAATAATGATCAGCTGTTGGAAAAATAGCTTTAATGAGCACTTGTAGTACCGCATTAAAACACCCAATTTGCTTAATAAGTAGGGAATGTGAGTCTAAAACTACAAAAGGAGTGTGAAATGCCATGCTACAACAAAAACTGTATCAGAAGAGGACAGAGTGCACTGAATTTGAGTAGAATTCTATACAGAAATGTACAGTAATTTCCCAGGAATAGTATACCAAACTTTGTATCTCCAGCTAGCACTACGCTGTACCTCCCACCTCCAAAATAATCCAAGCCCTCAAAACTAAGCACTTACCGAGGCATCATGTCAGAACTCCTAGATGATGAAGACCAGGGAAAGCTGGGGACAGGATATGGAGTGGAACAAGACAGGAAATCAGAAAAAGCAGAAGCAGTATTTACTGTCATATTGGGTTTGTGGGGCAAGGTTTTGGTAGCCGGGAGATACAGGGGTGGCTTCTGTGAGAAGCTGCCAGAAGTTTCCCCCATGTCCAATAGAGCCAACGCAGCCGGCTCCCAGACAGACCCGCCGCTGGCCAAGGCTGAGCCCATCAGCGACATTGGTAGCACCTCTGTGATCACATATTGAAGAAGGGGAAAAACTGCTGTGCAACAGCAACTGCAGCCAGAGAGAGGAGTGAGAATACGTGAGAGAAACAACTCTGCAGACACCAAGGGCAGTGAAGGAGGGGGAGGAGGTGCTCCAGGCACCAGAGCAGAGATTCCGCTGCAGCCCGTGGTGCAGCCCATGGTGAGGCAGCTGTGCCCCTGCAG
>NW_010117653.1:31811-52762 GCF_000699245.1 Pterocles gutturalis
GGAGCAGAGATACACCTGCAGCCATGGAGGTAACGGCAGAGCAGAGATCCACCTGCAGCCATCGAGGACACCACACCGGAGCAGGCACACGTGCCTGAAGGAGGCCAAGACTGTGGGAAGCCTGTGCTGCAGCAGACCTGTGGGTCTGTGGAGAGAGGAGCCCAGGCTGGAGCAGTTCTGCTGACAGGACTTGTGACCCCATGGGGGACCCATGCTGAAGCAGTCTGTGCCTGAAGGACTCCACCCCATGGAGGGGACCCATATTGGAGAAGTCCATGGAGGACTCTCTCCTGTGCAAGAAACAACACACTGGTGCAGGGGAAGCACGTGGGGAGGAAGGAGCAGCAGAGACAACGTGTGATGAACTGACCACAGCCCCCATTCCCCACCCCCCTGTGAGGCCTGGGAGGAGGAGGTAGAGAAAAGGAAGCAGTGGGGGAAAAGTGTTTTTAAGATTTTAATTCTCACTATCCTACTCTGATTTGATTGGTAATAAATTAAATTAATTTCCCTGAGTCAACTCTGTTTTGCCTGTGACAGCAATTGATGAGCAATGTCTCCCTGTCCTTACCTCGACCCACAAGCCTTTCACCGTATTCCTCTCCCCCATCCAGCTGAGGAGGGGAGTGATAGAGCAGCTTGCGGGGTGCCTGGTATCCAGCCCCCCACAACCACTGGCTACAATTCCTACATAACCGTATATATTACGGCAGCTGTGATCAGCAAGTGAAGTACGACTGGCCTGTCTGCATGTTTTGGAGCTTCTCACTGTCTGGAAGGTTAGAAAGGAAAAGGAGTGTTAGTAGGACAGGCCCTCCCTGCTGGGGGCTAGAATCCCAAACATTTCTGTATTTATCCAGGAGCTGAAGCTGTGAACTTAACAGCAAAAATTACGTCTTTTTGGGAAAAACTGTTTCTTAAAAAAAAAAACAAGCAAAAAAGCTCTGCATTAATGTTTCATATGCTGTGCAAGTTCCTGCTAATGTAGCCGTCTTGTTGGAGAAATGCCTACCCACTGCAGGAAACCCCCCCCTTTTACTAGGGCAGGACCTGGAGGAATTCTCCTTCACAGAGGGATTCGTTCTGGGTTGTAAGAAGACTATCTCCTCTTCAGTGGCCTCAGGTACCACAGTCAGTCTGTCACTGACTGCTAAATGGAGCAAGCTGAACTACTGTGCTACAGCAAACAGTCACGTATGACTCCGCTCTCCTAGGAATTAACTTGCTTGAGCTCTAAAATATGAGGTGTCTGACAGAGATGTCAGTGAGAAGACTGGCTGCAAGCTTCCCAAGAAAGTGAGGTGTATCTGCTAAACATTCAGGATATGTGCAGGACATTTGTATGACACTGGCATTTAGGAACACAGACATACAGGGTGCTCCTTACTGTATTTTGTTAGAGGCAAGAGAAAGGGAAGGCGGGAAAACTCTTCAGAAACTTTTTTACTGTACAACCACATTCACAACCTGCTGGTACATAAGGAACAGCCAAGGAGATCACAGCACCAGAGAGGCTCCTGTAGATCACCAAGTCCACTCTCAAGCCTATTGCAGCATTGCAGCACAGAGCCCTTTTTTGCAAACAACCCCAGGGGGAGGGGGCGGCTTGGGGGAATCCCTGAAAAAAACACACACCAAAAAAAAAAACCAAAGATAAACTGCCATTTTCCTTTAAAATTAGCACTAGCACAAACTTGAAAGGAAACCTCCTAAACGGAAGTAAATGCACTGAAATAACATCCCACTTAAGCACAGCCCCAAGTTCAAAGAGATTTTGTAAACCACGCATGATGTATGAGTCTATGAAAAATACCTGACAATAGGGATCACAAGCAAAGACCATCTAACCTTTCATCAAAACAAGAGTTCTGCAGCGATCACTGGCTAAAGATTATGCAAAACATTGCTCAGAGTATCTTCACCACCTGACAATTCAGAATATCACTATATTTATTTTCCTCAGGTGAAATCAGTATGTTTTACATAAGCACCTTTCTTTAGAAAAGACAAAAGATTATTAAAACATCACAACCAGAGACAAAAATTAAAAAACCACAAACACTTAAACACAATTTCCAACTCTCTTTATAACACATTCAAAAAATCTTTAGAAAAAAAAAAAAAAGCCAGTGGTAAATTTAAATGTAATATGATATGTTAATAAAAGATAAGATTATAACAACATCACCACAGTTGATGGAAAGCAAGAGATTCAAAAAAGTATTTGAGTATTATTCATCCAGCTTCCCAGAATAAACAAAATATTCTGGATCACTCTG
Organism: Pterocles gutturalis; assembly: GCF_000699245.1. NCBI lineage: Eukaryota > Metazoa > Chordata > Aves > Pterocliformes > Pteroclidae > Pterocles > Pterocles gutturalis. The sequence goes on from NW_010117653.1 coordinate 34,091, forward strand.
ATGTCACCACTCATTAAAAGCAAATCTAACTGAACTTGCCTCTGATTTTAAATTACTGAAGGAAGAATAATTCTCCACTTCTTATTTCTTTGAATTCTGTTGTTACTGATCAGTGAGTTGAATGTCACAGACACACTTAAGAGATCGTTTATTTGGGTATAATGAAAAAAGCTATTTATCTTTAGCATCTACAAAAAATAAAACCAGCACAGAACAGTTAAGTACACCTCAAAAATAATAAGAAAAAATACCTTTGGAGTAAGGATGTTTTTAGCAAATCATCTGCAGAACAATAACAAGCAAGAAAAATATTCAAAAAGGTAAAAAAAAAGTTACAAATTGGTCATGTATGGAGACACCCAGATAGCAAGAGTTCTTTAGAAAAGCAGTTCAGATTTAGAAATTTTATTATCTTTGAAAAAATCTGGGAAGAGCAAACAATGCAATAATGTTACGAGAGACAAATACAAGAAATAAATATCATTATGCTACATACTAACAAAGATTTTGTATGTAAATCAAGGGAAATAACTAAAACAAGGAATTATTCCTCTCCATCAAGCAAAAATAAAAGCTCTCATATATCACTATTTACAAATTCTGAGCACTACCAAATGAAGGGGAAAAAAAAAAAAGCTAAATAGCGAAAAGTCCTCAGAGAAGAAGACTATAAAGTCTTTTCTTTGTTTGTAAGAAAACATCACGTTCGAAGTACAATTAAAATAACTGGCTAGGCTTAGTCTAGAACAGTGACTGTAGTAAGGAACAAGAGGGAGGTGGAATATACTAAAATATGTGAGACTCATAAGGAGGACAGTGATTAATTGTGCTTCACTTGTACAGATGGCAGTACAAAAACCGATCAGCAGGGAAACACAGATTACATATCATTAGAAAGTTGGTCCAAATAAAGTTTGTTAAGTTGCAGGACAACTTCATGTCAGAAAGTTGCTAGAGCTTTCAAGAACACTCCAGACAAACATCATGCAAGGACTTCTTTTGTTTTTGACTCTACATTAAAATGGGGGACAGACAACTAACACTCAAAATCTCTTCCAACACGACATGTTTAAACCCAATAAAAATGTATCAATACATAATCTAAATTGGCAGCCTTGTTGGAAGCACAGGCCAATATTTTTGAAGTTAACTAGTTACTTTGGTAGGTAAATTGCAACATAAGGACAGCTGTACTAGTTCACTTATCTTAGTGAGGTTAATGAGGAAGTGATATAATTTTCTATTTTCTTATTAAGACTCACATATCCACACTGCAACTGTCCATTTGTTCAAGAAACATTTTTTATACACAGGAAACGCTCTTTCATCATCATAAGTACAACCCTGACATCAGTCATGGACCACTTTCAAACACTGCAAAATCAAAGATTACCTAGATTTTAAGAAAAGTTAGTTTGGAGGGCAATTTTGATTTTGTTTTTAATCGGGCATGACTTACACTCCTTATTCCACTCAGTTTTACTGGGAAAAATATGGAGCACCTCTCATTCCTCCTGGATCTTCAACTAGACCAAGTGGACTTGTTCACAAAGGAAGACTCTGAGTCACATCTTCTCCAGCCTGGCAACAGAAACAGCTACAGGAAGCAGCAAGCTCTCTGAACTTTAACCGTAAGTCTGAACTGAATTAAAATTAAAAGGTGACTTTATCCATATATATCTACTCATACTCCAACCCAGTGCTCTAGCTGCCCAGCTCAAGAAGAAGTCAGCTCTCTCCTATCTGCTTGTTGCTGTTCAACACTGTTATTCACATTAACCTTAACTACAGGTTAACAGTTCCTGGGAGGAGGGAGTGACTACATTGAGCAGGACACCCAAAGGGAAAGTGGAAGGAAATGCCAGTCTTCCTTCACGGGCAGTTCGCAAAACAACATCTCAAACCAGCTACAAAAGCAATAAAGTTGAGTCAGGGACAAGGACAAAATAACGCAGGCATGCTGACCCTACACAGCAGAAAAACAAAGACTGAAACATTCCGATTTTATTACAGAACTAATTTGGTCAGAAGTCTGGCACAAACGCAACAAAGCTGTACTCTGGGAACCCACACACTCTCACTTGTGCGAACCAGATCTCCACACCAGAGACTCGCTCATTCAGATCATTAACCTGGCAATCCTTCTTAGTCCTAATTGCCACTCTGTATGTCTAGTTTGATTTTGACTCTGCATCAAAATGGGGGATGAAGTCTTCCTTCAGTCTTTGGTAAAAATCCACTGAGGGTCTTCCTTCATCCTACTGGAGATCCTCCACATGGAGGGGGGGGGTTGCCTCTCTCTCTTAGACATCAGTATTCTGTTAAATTAAGAATTTGTAGTATATTGTTTCAAAATACTGCATGGAATGTGCACAGAAAAATACACAATTTACATAAACAACCACTTCCTCAATAACTAGAATTCAATATTTTTCAAAGGAAGATTTAGACAATCTCTTCTTTTTGTTCCTACTTTTTTTAATGCACTCTAACTGAATACTTAAAAACCTTTTTTTCAAGGTGTGTTTTTAATCCTCTGCTCCTGAAAAATAATTATATCAATATTTTTAATGATCATCCTATAATTGTTCTCTTCAAACAAACCTTGAACAAACAATACAAGGCTACTCCTGCCAACTCTCTGACCACAGGTCAAAGCATGTACTAATCCTGTATTTTTAGCTCTTGAATATTTTTCATTGTTACGTACTGTTCAGCAAAAATCTTTAGCAGTGAGCACAGGACAACTGTATTTCAAAACACCAGTCAACACATAACTTGAAATAGTATACCACACAATGTCTTTTCACTTCTTTTATTTCCAGAGACGTAACTTCTAAGCCTGCCTTCAGTATCACTGGAAGTACTTTATTACAAACTGAAATTTCAGTTGCCAAGCACACAAAAGAGCTAATGGACATGGAAATGAAAAGATAAAAGATATTCAGGGGTGTGCTGGGTTTATTTTTCTATATAACAGAACCAAAGGCTGCTTTGAATTTGGCAGAATGGACAACCTCTGATAAAATTGTGTTAAACAAAATTTTACCTAACATTCTAACTAGATCTAATTACACAATAAATCAGAACCAGAATCTGACAAAGTAGAAAACCGTGACCACATAGGCTCTGAAGGACAGACAAAAGATAGATGCCTTACCTCCAATGCATGGGGGGAAGGAATCTAACTAAACTGAGTTCCATCAATGCCAAACATGTAAAGGGGATAAAAATATATGTAATTTTAAAAGAAACGTAAAAACAAATCATGTTTCCTGAATGTTGAGCCTTTAAGTGCAGCTGAATTGCATTTGCAAGCTTTTCTCACCTTTATGAGGCATTCAGAAATAATCACTGTAACACTCATCATACTGTAAGTGGAAGAAACAGAAAAAGCTGCAGCTATCAAGACACCTTTGAAATGTCTGAGGAGCTATTCACTTTGCCTAAACTTGTTACCCTGCTAAGTGCAACTAACAGTCTTGGTTCACTAGTTAGACACATAAAATGCATCTAGAAGGTGAAGGGGTTGTTCAAACTTCTCACAGGAAGCATTAATTCCCACATGTTAGGCTGTGTGTCAGTGAGATGATTCAACGAGGGGGAAAAACCCAAGTAATGCAAATTTAAGAAAAAAAGCCGTATCACCCATACACTTGCTTGGAAGTGCCTCCATGCTATTCAGTGAACACCTTTTTTTTGCCCAGAAAATCATAAAGGAAAAAAAAAACACAAAACAACACTATTAACCAAGTCTAAGACATTACTGAATACTTATTTTGGACAAACTTAAGTTTAGAATGTTATATTTCAATAAAATGTTTTGCAGAATACAAGATCAAGAGACAGACTGAGGTAACAGATTTGAAAGCTTACATTTCAACTACAAGTCTTTTATGAAATTCTCCCAAGGTGCTTCTAGCACAAACCTTTGTAACATTAGGCTAACACTTGGGCAAGTTAAAAGACAGTATAATGGAGTTGCTAGTTCAGAAACTCCAGAACTCCTGCACAGTGACAAAAAGTAGAAAAAGATAAGAGAAAGTGCTCTCAGAGAAAAGGAAATCCATAGTACTGTCATTAACTGTAGGTTACTTGGATAAAATAATTCTGGATTTTTATCCAAGTAATTCTGAATGCTCTATTATACATAAAGCCAATCAGTGGGAATGCATCTGAAGATTTAAGTACGCAATCATCTTTCTCTTTTCATGGCTAAAGAAACTATAAGCAAATTCTAAAATAAGTGAAAATACATGACAACTAAGTACTGTACATAATCTGTACTTTTTAATTCTGACCTTCAATTTTTAATCATCTCTTACTATCTGCAGTCTTAAAAGAAAACAACCCAAAACCTTCAGTTTACACACACTGAAAAAAAAACCCAAAAACAAAAAGCCATATGCAGGTTTTGTCTACTCTGAGCCACTCCTTGCACATTCAGTGCAATGTCCCACCATTTTTTTTACCTTAGGCATTGTTCAATGGAGAGACTCCTTCAGTTGGTACTTTTTGCCTGTTCCTCCAGCTGCCCAGTGGCATGCTTTCCATGACAGATGCTCTGGCTTCATTCTGAACATATGTTCCAGATGATAATTCCATCTTCTTTTCTGGATAACGTTAGAGCCAAGGGGTTTTTGAGCTGTCTAATGAATCTTGGCATCTGTTATAAATTCATTCCATTTAATACATAGTATTTTTCTAAGGCATTTGCTTTCAAAGGCATTTAGATGTCTGTACCTTTGTTGCACTTCCAGCTTTCACATCCATATGCTGCGACAGAAAGAAATATCTGAGTTGAAGTTTCACACCCTGGTCTTTAAAGCATGGATTTTTATGACCATATCTTATTTAGTTGGTAAACGGAACTGTTCCCTTGCCAATTTGTAACACTAGATCCTTACTGAAATCCCCAGATGACAGGTACCTTACTATCAAGATATACAAATTTATTCTCTTCTTATATTCATTTACTTTCTAGTGTAGTATTTGAGCTCGGAGTTTCCAGGAATTAATTACATTTGTCTACAGAATTTTTTTCCTTAGAATTACATAATTGCATTGTAAACAAAACAAACAAAAAAATAATGCTTTTCATTTAACTTCATCTTCCAATCAATGAAGGACAAGGACATATTGCAGCATCTCAGAAGTTATTGCTATCATCAAGGAATTTTTCTTTCTTACAGAAACTTCTCATGAACCAAAAGGAAAATATCCGTACAGCATTCTAATTCTTCCACTTTTACTATTTCAAACCAGGAACAGAATCTCTAGCTAAGCAGAAGCTGAACCATCACTGTGTATTTCTCTTTCAGAAACGAATGAGCTCTTCAGCACAGCATGAGCATAAACGGTGATTTCCTTGGACATTATCCTTACAACAGACTCTGAGAAAGTTTTCCTGTTCTGTACTGCTCTTGGTACCTGGTCCATATCCCAGGCTCCACAGCAGCTCACACCATTCCATAGTTAAAAAGGCGCATTAGTGCAGTTAAAATTGAAAAAAGATCTATATCTTTTCTCACAATGAGGACTTTACATGCCTTGTCGAGCCCTGTCTTTCTGATTTTAAGCCTCTGTAAGGCTTTATGTACCCTAAAAGCATTTGTGTTTAAGATGGTGCAGTTTTAAACACCATTCTCTTCCTATATGGTATGTTCTAAATAGCATTTAATAACATGTTCTTCAAGCATTGGTTAAATCATGATGTATTGAATTTCTTGGTAGAGAGCAATTGTTAATATTTATCTACTGAAGAAAGACAAAAATATTGATGAACGGATTCATTTTTTGCTTTGTGTACTAAAAAAAATAAAATATGCACACTCTAAGTGAAGAAGCACAAACAGATTTTCAAGGAACTCCAAAGATTACAAGATCTTTGGAGCATTTTTAAATAAGTCCATTGGCAAAAGACAGAGATTGCGGTAAAACACCCTTTTTATAAACTGTGCATCTAATCAATACAAAACTTTCCTCTACACTACAGCTACAAATATACTGACATCATCAGTCTACCAACCACAGATGGCTTTTAGGGAATAAAGTGGATTGCAAGAAATGAAAGGCTATTAATACACTAAAGCTCTAATGCAGGATCATATTTACTACAAAACTACAAACGCCTATTGTGAGGCAATTTACCAGTGACAATGATTTCACTGAATATGGAGACCTGTGACCTTCTATCCAGCAAAACTCACTTTACTATAGAGATATTTTCCTTTTGTAAGGAAAGGTCAGACACACTATGGACAACCAGACAGTGATGCTTTTGCACTCATGTTGCCTCTCAGTAAGAACAGCTTCTTTCTCCCCCTTATTTTACCCAGCTCTGGAGTTGCAACTTGTTACCTCTTTTACAGGAAAATTCACTACAGGAAACCAATACAAATTCAGATTTTGTGTTCTTATGTAAGAATAAGTTTAATTATTGAAGTATGTTCCTCAAAAACACTCAAAATATCTATTACTATTAGAATTTTTTAGAATGGGACCTTGCTTTAGTGGGTCAAGAACATGACCTTGTGTCAGTGAGTCAAGCTTTTATTATTGTAGGTAATATTTATTATTATTTGCCTATTTACAGCAGGTTATTCAGACCCTCAATACCAATATAGTCAACATTTGTGGCATTATCTATTAATGACTATACTGATACTTGGGTGGCTGGCAAAAAAAAAGTACTTCACTTAGAGACTTACACATAAGTATGCCTTACACAGCTATTATATACCACAAAGTTTTCCACTATGACCATAACTGTTGCCCTAACTCTCTCTTTGTAGACTAAATAATATCTAAAGCTATCTTCTTGGAGAGGGTGCAGGGGAACACAAAGTGTTAGAAAGGATCCCTAAAAAAAAGCCAGGGCTTTTGTTTGTTTCTGGGGTTTTCTGATATTTTAATTTGTATCAGAAAAGAGAGATAGCATTATGATTGTGGCAAATGGGAAGCTACAAGGTGTTTGTATGTGCCTGGAGAACATCACATGCATTCACCATGAAATTTATCTATTTGGTCTAATATCAGCATGGTGGCCCACACTGCTGCATATAACAGCAATTACCTGTCTCCTTTGGAGCAAGATGGGGCTCAGGTGATGGAAAAGTTCATTAGCTCTCTGTGCCAACAGCAGCTCCGCATAAAATCCTATGAACATGGTATAAATTAAATGTGTAAGATCTTGTCTGTGATTGAAAACCACCCAAAGGGATCCCAAATACAAATGTTTACCACAAAAAAAATATTCATTGTGCTAACTGAAATCATAAAGAGCTTGATCCTTCTCCAAATTCTGGTATATAAACAAACAAAACCAGAAATATGCTTTCAAAGAATGAACTTCAACCAAAATCTACTTTTACAGGAATTCTACCAAATGTAGGAGATACTCTCCAGAAACTACTGCAGAAACTCTATGGAAAACTCAAGAGGCTTAAAAATTAACATCATGTGAAGTTGCACTGACTGTCCACCAACACAGTATGTATATTCAAAACTCTGAGAACCGTAAGTGGAAGTTTAATCTTGAGTAACACCCAGAAGCCAACCCAGTAACCTCTGAAGGCTATCTGTCTATCATAAGCTTTGAGTAGGTATTTTTGTTAAAATACTCTTTTAAAACAGCTTTCAAACCCTAAGCTCAAGAGGATTACAAAGTTACTGCATCATTTGGATGAAGGAATCACTGAATGCCTCAGACATTAGCCAAGTCACTACTCTGTTAAAAATTACTGTTTGTTTTAAAACTATAAACACAGAGGAATAGGAACTAGCTAACCTCACAGTGGCATTTTTTCAAATTCAATCATGTTTAGGACTAGCACAGAGGGTAAGGCAACAGCACTTTTCTAAACATGAACTTCAAAGAAAAATATCTTGAAACACAAACTAGATGTGCTGCAGTCTGGTCGTAGTGACAAGCTAGGTTTTAGGTGCAGTTCTAGAACAGATTTGCTCTTGCCAAGGTGGGGGCTGCCACTGGGAGGGAGCCGTCCTGCCCCTCTGCGCTGCCGCTCGCGCACTCCCATGTGTGCCAGCACTACTGTTTATGCAGCTACACGGTGAGTCAGGTCACGGAAACGATCCATCTGAAAGTTAGCTAGGAAAATAAAAATAGATTCATTTTCAGCCAGATAAATTTCCTGGTATGATCCACCATGTCACCGTTATGAGCACAAGTGCCAACACAACCAAGCAAGAAGAGGACATGACACTTCTCCCATTTCAGCAACAGCTTCCACTTAACACAAGTTTCAGGTAAATGTGGAACTACATCTATTGGGGGCAAGTTCATAAGCTCCTAATTAAAATACAGTAGTTGCTGCTTCTCAAGATAAGAATAAACTTGTTGAAAAAAGTTTCTGATGTATTAGTCAGCATACATAAACCGGCACGATATTATAAAAGCCAGCACAGTTCAACAAAGTGAGTGAACACTAGCTTTAAAGCAAAGCAATCAATACTGTATGAAAGTATACTATTTTGTAACTATTTTCACGTGTGTAAAAGTTATACCACTAATCCATCTGCACAGTTTCATCACTTCAAAAGAGTGTAAGTATAGGTAGAGATGCTGTCATGTTCCTATGGATTACTCTCTCAGTGATCGCTGTTCAGGAGTTTGCTCCAGTCTCTCTGGACCACATCTAACAAAAAAACTAACCTTAAGAATTGGTGACAGACACCTGGTTTTTTTACATCTTATTAAGAACTCCTCCCTTTGTATGCCCTAACAGATCTCACCTCTTCCTCTGCAACATATCAGGAGGACAAACATAATCAAAAAAATCCACTGCTTCCCCCTCAGGCTGAACTTCAAGTACTGTTAGACTCAGTCTACTTCCTATATAAACAATGACATTTTAAAAAGCATGAATATTGAAACATAAGGCACTCAGAAGTTTCACAAGAATGAACAAACTCACATTCAGGAAGCCTCTGAGGTGAAGTAGCAATACTATTTCCATTTTATCTGGGGGAAACTGCGACTTGGACAAATTCAGGTTAAAATCCACAATACTGAGTGCCAAATTTGAGATACTGTTGACCCAACTGTTCACATAATTTACCGTCTTACACATCTTTCTTCCTTACAAACATGGTTGTCCGCGAGTTTATTGCAACCAAAAGCACAGAGCACTTGGATAAAGCAGCAATTGGATTTCTCTGTGATGGTGTAGTTCTCATTATCTAGGCCTAGTTAGCAGCTATCTGTGAAGTCTATTCTGGATTCAGTAATTTTCTTAGCATGAATACATCAATAAAAGACCAGCAGGAAGCTATCCCCAGTAAAATTTTTACACTTAACTGTTCAAATGCGAATAACTGAGGAGTACGCAGTTTGGAGTTTCAGTGTAAAGACGGTAACAACTAATGAAACTGGGGACCTTCTAATTTTACATGGTTAATATGCTACCATATTTTAATTAAATATTTTTGAGAAGACTACCCCCAAAGGCAAGACAGCCAACATTCTGAAAGTGAACTTTTGAGTCTATCTTGAAAAAAGGGAATTTATTTTCTTGTCCATGTGCTGACATCTGACACATTCATTTCCTATCTTCCTATCAGTTTTAAGAAAGTACTCTGTAAGAAAGCAAACTATAAATTCAGAATTTACAGTAAAGAAGATGTCAGTTGCAGTGATCTGACTACAAAGAAATGTACTTTATACAAAGTAAGCTAACACTGCCTTGATTTGCAAAGGAAATAATCAATAATAACACAGACTAGCTGGAACAGTTAGACATGGTACTGGGAAGGACTGGAAAAAATGAGGCTGGAGGTACATCTATATTACAGATAAGGAGGATATATCTCAAGCAAATATCCCAATTACCAACTACTACAAGCTTTGGCTTACGCTGTGACCACACCTCATACATTCCCAATGCCAAGAGGCTCTCAGTCCATCGGAACAGACATGACAGTGAGTCCAAAGCAAAGCTCTAAAAACATGCATAGATACTATGAACATCAAAATCTAAGCACCTCTCAACAGATTCACTCCTATTGTGCTATATATATTATGTGCTAATGGAGACCTACCCTCAGACCCAGGAAGTGCTCCCAGCGCAACTCAAGATCTGTGCTGCTGGAACTAAGCAACACTTTTGTCTGCAATTTAGGGAAAATCAAACTGCTCTCAGTAAATTGGAGGCGGAAAAAAACCCAAGCACTACCACCACCTTCCTTCCGTGTTTTGGTGGGAAAAAGCTAGCATTTCACCAACAGATTGCAAATATGCTCATGAAGCACCAACAGTTCCTCCAAGAAAACCGAAGGCAACCAAGCCAGCACTCGAGTGGTTACAAAACCCTTGTCCTCCACCTTCTATTCATTACCTAAATCATCACTAGCCTGATTTCTTCCCAAAGCTTATTTTTCGATATCTCCATTTGCCTCAATTTCAATATCCCCATTCTCTCTTTGATATTCATGCCCTAAAACTTTGACTTCTCAGTCCAGTCCTCAAACTCCTTCAGAACGTAGTTTCAAGTCTCAGCTGTTGACCTCATTAATGTTTTTGATGATTACAGCAACAATAGTATAAAAGAAATGGGTCCCACAGAGGCATAAGCTGATGGACCTAGCTGAGATGAGAAGAACAGGTACATGGATTGCCTTTGAAATAAAAGAAAGCACAAAGACTTGGGAGATTTATTGGACTGGCACATAGGTATATTGAGGGAAGATGATTTTTTTAATGAGCTGTCAAAACCCTGACTATTGCCAGCATGTTATCCTTACAATAACAACATATTCAATGTGAAAGTTAAATAAACACAAATTAATTAAGTTTCATCAACAGATTACAGCATGCCAAAGGTATTACACAGTGTGACTATTTCAGCTTTAAGTAAAAAATAAAAAATAGGAGTTTTATTAAATAGAAAATACATATTTGGAAAACAGTTCCTCATGAGTCCTCCCCAACAGCAAACTCTCAACATCTGCTGGTCATACAATACTGCCACGCCAAAAGGGTTGTGAGCAGGAAAAGGACAACGAATTGTTAACATCTTTGCTTCCCTAATCCCTGCAACAGAGAATGTCAACTTTGCTTCCTTGAAAGTACTGCCCACATGGGTAACAAACTGGTATGAATAAAAGAAACTGGTATGAATGGAGAAAACTTTCAGAACACAAACAATGAGGCAGCATTCACTACATAGCAACAGAACAGACATACAAGAATATGTAATGCCAGTGTGTCCAGAATACTCAAAGAAAGCCACTGCCTGGGTGTCTTCCTGTGTAACAAGCAACTTATTGTTGTCAGGAATAGCAAAAGCACTTTTCTACCACAGAACTCCAGACATGTGAAAAGCCCAAGGTGATAATCACCAGAAACATGCCACTGAAAAGATGATAATAAACAGAGAATCATTTTAGGTATTAAATTTGTTCAACTTCTTTTCAAAACTCTGAAAATCAAGAGCACCATGGTCAAAGGTGGATACACCTTTGAACACTCCATGTCAATAATACCCTACTAATACATAGGCTACTAAATACTACTAACAATAATAATACTAAAACATAGGATTAATCTTCCTCCCTTCAAATATATTACTGCATCTTCCATCTGATGTATTACTAGTAGGAACTAACATATCTAATCAAAGAACACGCACAGAATTTTAGCCACTACCATCTACAATACAACTCCATCTAAAAGAGTGTCATTTTTACCAATCAGAATCACAACTGTACAACCACTTAAAAACTAGGAACAGGCTGTATTACAGCTACATTGAAACAAAAATAATTTTAAAAAAATTTTAAAAATGCATTAGCCATGCACAATTATCTAAGTTGGCATTCAGCAAGGATATTGCAGAGAAAAATCTTGTGACTGTTCAAAACATCTTACATTTCAGGCTTCAATTACTATAGCTAACTGCCTTTACCTGCAGAAACTGGTAATAAGGTGGAAAGCTCAAAAATAACACTCACCAATTTACTACCTAAAAGGTACTTCCAATAAATAGTTATTTAGCAAAGAGAACATCCCACACTCATCCTAGTTGCATCAAGTTTAAGATCTTTACATGGTTCTGACCTTCTTTCAGGGATGAGTAAGGTTAAAAAGGTTATAATTATTCCAGAAAGAAGAGCTTGGCACTCAACTGCAAAGTGAATGGGAGAGCACAGAGGGCTCTTCTTCTCTCCCAGTCGGGTAGCTGCAGGAAAACAGCCTCCACATACACAAATTTCTGCTCGGAGTGTATGTGGAAGCCAAAAAAATAGTGCGTGAGGTTTCTCCAACTGCAAGCAACTTTACAGATTTACCTAAATCCATTTCTACACCGATTGCTTGATACAGAAATCTCTAGCTGTTTGAGAACTTAAAAAAAAAAATTAGATATACAGAAGAGAGGTTAAACTGTCATTTCTTCTCTCTTTGGTCCTCATGGAGCTGCCCCTTCTACATTCATATAACATTTTACTGAAACTTTACAGTAATTCACATTTTTTACTAATTAGAATTAGAGTAGAAAGATTATAATAAGAAAGGCTTATTTTCAAGTAGTTCATCAATAAAGATTTCAAGTAGTTCATCAATAAAGACTTTACCTTAAACTATTTGCTAAGACAATTAGAAAAAATAGTTTAAATTTCTTCTACTTTGTGTACCAGATGTTCAAGATAGTTTATCTAAATTTGTCTTTGTTAGAGGTGTGTTAAACCACTCAAATAATTCAGACAATCTGCAAACAAGATTTCTGACAGGTTGTGAATAACACTCAATTAGTACCATAACTTCTGAGATTAATTTTTCAATCAAACCACCAACACTAAAAAAACCCCACAAAACTATACCACATGAACTCAATCTCCAGTATGCATTTCCAAAATGAACATCTCTTTGGTCTTGGTTCAACTGTAAGACCCAAAGCCCATTAAATCAAACTGCTCAGTTCTATTTTTTTCTGGATTTGGGGGGGGGGGGGGAAGACATGTTACCTTAAGACTGATTTATTCCACTACTTATTCTTCTATTCTTCTACTACTATTCCACTATTTATCCTTCTTGATAGTAGATATAACAACAATAAATATTTTTCACACAGTTATTTTCTTGAAATCTCATGATACCTGTATCATGTCCAAAATTGCAGAAATGAAAACAGACCAGCAGTGAAGTGAATCTCATCACAGTAAATCAAACACATATTATTCTATAAACTCTATGAGTTTAGAAATACTAACACTACTTCAGGTAATTCAGTTCTGGATACTAAGTTATTGAAAGGCTCTATTTAAAAAAAAAAAAAAAAAAGGAAAACTGAGTGAAAAATGGATACACAGCTTACAGGACAATCTCATTACAGGAAAGCTTCATGGCATCTGTTTTTACCACCATCTCATTACATCAAACTACTCAAGTTACCATGGTTAAGCCACAGCAATTTTATACTTCAGTTCTCTCTATGACATTGGTATACCCGTACTTCTGTGATTCAGGTGAGCGTTGACAGATAAAATGATGACATCAAAAACTATGAGATTAGTTTAGTGTCATCCCCGTAAGCAAATTAGATATATTATCTATTCAATATAATTTGGGTAAAAATGTATCATGTAAACCATGTAAAGATTGCCATGACAAACAGCATTATCTAATGTAACACCCTTGAACACAAAAGCCCAAACAGAGGTGTGGTAATTGAAGTATGACAATAGAAGCACTGACTTCAACTGATAACATTTTTTTTGTCTTTAAATAATGATTTAGCCATCTTGCTATGCAATACACATCAGCTATATTCTTCCCAGATTTAAAAAAAAAAAAAAAAAAACACCAAACTTACACTTTCAATTAAAGAAAAGGTTAGTTGACATGTTAAATTTAAAACTGGGTCCTCTAAAAAGTTAGCATCTGTGTCAACTTTTCCTTTGTCCCAAATGATCTTTTAATAACATGGTAACAAAGACTCTTAAACCTTTTCATATGTTTAAACTAATTGAAATCTCATGCACAGGTTATATATAAAGAAACTAGGTTGCAATTAAGCATAGTTATTAATGATTCTTAAATCTAATTGTTGTGACTATTATAGACCACAGACAAGGTCAACCCTACAACTCAGGAAACTTTAGCTTTAAAGAAAAGAATACCACCTGCATTATATGCATAAAACACATTTTTGTAACAATATAGCCCTAATCATACTAAGAATGTTCATCCATTTAAAAAAAACACCTGTTTCCAAACTGTTAAATTAAAAGCATATCCCTCCCTCCGTAAAACACTGAGTTTATTTAGTAAATACAGTAAAAACACATTAAGTAAAGTTAAATGTACTAACTCATAAATAATTTTTTAAAAAACCCACTCTGCAAAACATTGTGCTTATAAGCACATCCAAAATATAAAAGGCATTTCAGCAATTCCTGTAGAGTCCTTACACTAACTACATAAATGTCAAATATGTGTTCTAACTTCTGCAAACCAACAGCAAGCTTCAGATCAGTGTATTTCAGATTTTTAGTCAAGATCACTTCCCCTTCACCTGCATGCATTAGAAGGAAAAACACTGGTGTCATTTAAAAAGGAAACTCATAAAGGAAGACAACATATCTCTCTTCTAATACAGCTACAGGAATAACTAGAGAAGAGAAAGGAAAGAAAAATCATCCCCTCTGAAACAAAACACACCAAGCCAGTGAATTGCAAGAATATTTTTTCAGCAGCGCAAGGACACAAGGCCACAAGATGCTTGGTTCTTATCACTAGATCTGACAGTAAGTCACAGACAACCATAAGACTGACCATTCAAAATGCATTCCCACTGCCCTCTTGCCTGAGCAGAGACTCCGCTCTAGAAGACTGCTCAGCTAGCTCTCCCCTCGTCCAAGTTCTGACGTCTCACAGGGAACATCTGCATTAGTACTTTAGTTCTGATAAGGAGAGCACTTTTGCAACAGCAGGGTTAAAAGCTTACAAACATATAGCCCTCAGCTCTCTACTACTGACATGGATACAGCACTAAAGATAATAAAGGAGACGTTTTCTCAGTGCATTTCACAGCCATTAAGACTTGTAACACTGTACCCTAAGAGACTCTGTCTTCCCCAGCCTCTCTCTACCCGAGTCTCAACTCAGAGTGATCCTCAGCTCAACCGGTAGTCCTCCCCTCTCACTCCTCCATTCAGTTCACTTAACCCACCTTTACAATGACCTATCTCATTACCCAGCTCCTCAAAACCATTCATCCCAGTACTTTCAAGTCATCTTCATACGCCACGACGGGGCTGCAAATCAGAAAGAGATTGCTCCATTCTTTTCCTTACATCACAAACCTTTCTGACTGCTGAAGGGAACAATTTGAAAAGGTCCTAGGCTATATCCACATCACCAAGTCACTTGGCATAACAGAAGCACATCAGTCAACCAAAGCAGCTGGTGCCCAGGCCCCTACATTTCCAGCACATAGGGTTTACGAGTTTTGTTTCAAGTTAAATTCAGTCTGGAGCCTCTGAATATTGCACTACACGTGTTGTTCAGGGCTGCCCAAAGGACCAGTTGCTAGGGCTGGAGTTCACTCAGTGTCCACTGGAGAAGAAATCCCATGCTCAGCTTCCTCCAGGAAGAACCTGGTTTGTATATACCAAAATCACCCTGTGGACTGAGACAATGAGCATCCAGTGGGGATGATCAAAGAATTCACTTTAAAACTGTAATACCATGATAGCTTGCAGACGCAGGGAAGCTCTACCCAGTCCCATGATGCTTCTTGGTACAGTGAGAGAATATTTAGCTGGCAAAATAAGAAGCTTCTACCAAGCATATTCCAACTTTCATAATTTAGATTAAGGTTGGGTACTTTTTCTCGGCAACAAAAAAAAGTGCTTAACAACTCTGTTTCTCTTGCTCCAGAGCAAGGTCAGGGTAGAAGTTGTAATTACATGAAATGTATAACCATTCAATTAAATGCTTACAAGTTCTCGACATTGGAAAAACACCACTGCATGTTGCCTTCTGTTTTCATAAACAAACAAAATGAAAGCTTTAATCCACCAACAACCAGAATGAGACACAGAAAAGTCAGGACAATACTAAATCTAATTTTTAAAAAATCCCACTTTAATCCACACTGTTACCTACAGTAAGAAGGAAAAAACCAACTACACATTCACTCAAAGTTAATTAAAATAAGGACAAAAGCACATCATGAAATGTCTTTACTTAGAAAAGAAAATAATTACTAACCGACATCAAAATGTCAAAAAATTAAGCATTTTTAATTAACAGATAGTAAAACAGCAGGAAGAGGAAAACCTTTATTTTACATTTCAGAATTTCAAATATTGAGTTAAATATTGTCCTTTTCTGGACCCCAGTGATTAATGTATGCATATCCAGTGCTGAGTTGATATCAGGGTGTAATAAGAATGAGCGATATTACATGAAGGAACTAATGTCATGTAAAAGACAACTATTTGGATCATTCTAATAATTTTCTAACACATTTGAAAGAAAAAATGAAATCAGATATCCAAACCAAGCAAACACAAGGTGGGAATGAAAAATAATTTAAAATTGTAAACAGCTCCTGTCATGTAAAATTTTCTTTGTTATAAGTATATATTCCAAAATAGGATGCAGGCCTCAAGCTTCACGCACTTTAGCCCATTTTCATATACAATACCCAGAATGCATCCTGAAATACAATTTATGCAGGAATAATAACAGAATAATAAACTTTTCCTCTCATTCTCTTGGCTTCTTTGACATTTAATGTCAATCTGCAATAACAAAGCTAATAATGATCTTTGTCTTCACACACTGCTATTGAAACAAAGCATTTCTTCGTAAATTAAAGGGTAATTTTGTTCTCACTATTCCAGCGTAAATCTTTCTGGGCTAGAATCACAGAAGCTTGTGGCATAAATCACCCTATAATCCAGATCACCTTCCCTCTGCAAAAGAGATTACGTTCTTTTGGAAATAATCATGTGCGCAACCACAACCCAAAGCAGTGCTGTATGAGGCATGAAAGATTTCATCCAAAGTTCATTACATGATACAAATGCCAGATATTTCTAGAGGTTCCCCATTCACAGCTTAACATACAGCAACCTTTCCAAATTTGCAAAACACATGGTGACACATTATTAAGCGACATCTCAAGAATTTACAGGAATTCAAATATAACTGTACTTTAGAGTGGCTTATTATTAGGAACATAGTTTAATCATATGGCTTCCAGGTATAGGCTGAGCTTTATGCAAGTATTATGTTGATTTTATGGGGACTACTTGCATTTGTAATAGAAGCTGAGCCACAGCAAATTATTTTGCCATCTAGGAAGTTCCGCACAAAGTATCGCATCCGCAACAGCTTCCAGGCAACCTTCTACCATGCACCTCTATTACTACCTCTCCCAGCTGCCACCACAGCCTACTCAGTCTGATACACGGGTGACAGAAGCTGCAGCAGCAAGGTTAAGGGGGAATTACTGAGTCCAACCTCCTCTTCACTGTCAGTTACCCCTATAAACAGGGGCAGTGCTGAGGGTTAAGTATTAAGAAGACCAAGGCCTCAATGGCAATTAATTCCATATGGTCAGATTAGCTCGCTGCAGACCAGAAGATAAATTGAGAATGCTCTTATGTGTAACCATGTAATGCCACTACACACAGCATACAATACGTCAGAAGAACTTTCCATTACAAGGTAGAACTTACCCCTCTTCTGAACCCAGCCTTCCTTCACAATGGTAACATCGCTCATGATGGCTCCACTCTGAACCTCCAACTCAAAAGAGTATTTCTTGGAGTTATCAGCTTGTCTGTTTGACTCCTCTTCTGCAGCTCTTCCCAATTTCTACTGATGAGTCAGCCTGGAAGGAAATATTAGAGAAAGAATCTAAGTCTTTTCTGTTTTTCTCACTTGACAGCCAACAAAAAAGTCTTTGTTGATGTCTTTCACTGACTGAGCTCATATTAAAAATCTGCCTTTTTTTTTTAACTAACCATGTAACGGAATCATCTTTCTAGTCTTACAGCACATTTTCCATAAACACTGTAACACTCAAAAGAAGAATGTGTTAAATTTTAAGTCGTATGGCACTTCCACAAAATGCACACAACAGAATTCTCTCACACTAATGCACAGGATGCTGTTAAATAAAAGGGTGCTGGCACTGCTTCACAGGTCCAACTCTGAACCCACAAGAGCTTTCACCATTCCCACATTTGTCAGAATCCATGCAATGGACAGGTGGCTCCTCTATTATGGCTACACTGGTCATATCAAGAGTGCAAGAAAATGGAAGGAAAGGTTCTGTAAAGGAGCTTAAAACCAAAGTCTTAAGTATTATGGATACGGTTACCCTCATAACTGTTAAAATCTGTAGTAACCAGTTTAGCAGCCATGCAATTACTTTTTTTAATGCTTGAATTAAAAAAAAAAAATAGTAAAGGCTACAGAAATATAACATTCTTCCTACTTCCACTATAACTTCATTATAGAATTCTTAACTTACAGAAGTTTTTAAAAAACAGGATCATCGACACATACACAATCAGAAAAGCAATTCTCAGGAGTACAAACTAACCAAAAAAGCCAATGTTTCATTTATGAAAAGAAGGAGCACACATTCTGTCAAGGCTTTAAGCCAAGCAGTGACAAGAGAGCTCTTTTCCCTA
>NW_010117653.1:52793-63370 GCF_000699245.1 Pterocles gutturalis
TGCAGGGGACAGAAGGGAAGCCAGCCCTGGAACAGGACATGCCACTCTCAGAAGTCACAACCCTCTCTTCTGAACACCTCACTCTCAGAGTACCTAAGAGCTGTGAAGAAGACATAAATAGCACTACAATCAAGTAGGAAGAGAAGCCAGAGTTCAGGAGAGATTTCCTTTTGCAAGTAGATTGCCTTTCCCCTCCATCCTTCAAAATAAAGAGAAGCATTGGAATAACTCATGTAGAAAAGGCTGGGAAGCCAAGAAAAGGGATTTCTCTGACGGTGGAGGAACACCCTCCTATGGCTGTACACACACGAGCGTGCGTGTACACAGCACTAGCACAGAACATGAACCCACACACCAGTTTAGTACTATCAAATGCAGCACATACATATCCATTTAGTAGATTGACCAACAATATCAACATGTGATAGAAACAATATGACTATGCTAGAAACAATCTGTGCAACGAATGGAGAAAGGACTGGGAAATTAGATGTTTTAATCCAACCAAGTACAGGCTAAAAATTGAACCATTATACACATGCAGGTTATTTCTTATTTATCATTTGAAAAATGTGTACTTGCACCATACAGCAGCAAGATGGAAGGCTACTTCTGTATGGATGCTGTGATGGGCAACATAAAACTTAATATGAGTATTTTTTTCAAGTGGTATGCAACAAAAAATGCAGTACAACCTGAGTTCACAGAAACACTGAAGTGTGTCCATTTTACAGTTTTGCTTTCACTTATCTATTTTTTTAAAAACTTGCAGTATTTCAGCTGTATAAAAGTAAAACCCACAATACTAATTCATTAATACTGCAAAGTTTAAGTAATATTGAATACAGTGCCGTCTCCACAGCACTGGCACATACGACAGTAAAACCTGTGCAGGTGATGCACAGCCTTCTGCACTGGCATCATACCCTGTGGCGTCTAAAAAGACACCAGACACCTGTGTTTATGCAACTGCACCCTGCCTTGAGACTTAAAATGTTGTTCAAGCTTTCGTAAGAGTTAACAGAAACTGTTACACACAAGGTTTTGGAAGGACATTAGACAGCTTCATTGCTGTTAATTAATCTCACTAGCTTCAGCTGTTTAGACTTTGTATTACACAAGTCAGTATGGTAGAAATAATCAGAACACGCATTTCCACGTCCTTCACCTTACTAGTGTGAGATATTTTCTGGGTGATGTATTATCAGAACTTTTGTTTGCACACTTCAAACTAGAGATAAGCAAGTCTGTCAGCTGTGCCTGGAAAGAGATCCCAACAGATGAAGACACGCGCCTGAAAGCAGGCTGCGGTTTTGCTGTTCTGGATCACCGCAGCGCTGTGTCGGCTCTTATTACAAACACACAAATCTTTACAAAGCCAGAGGTGAGCGTCAAGCAACTGTGACCTAACAGCAGCTGTGTTATGAAGGAAGTGTAAGCACATTAGTATCCAAATATCCAACTTAAGTTTGATTTTCCTACAAGACTTTCATTACATTCTTTAAGAAGTCATCACAGGTGACTTTTTTTCAAGACAAAACAAGCAACGTAACACACAGCTTGGGCTGGCATAGCTGCAATAAGTTTTACCCTTTTGGTAAATGTGATGTACTTTCCAATTTTGGTGTGTGCGTATGAAAAATGCAATAATTTATTTTTATTCATAGAGACTAAACTATAAGAAATGAACTTCTGTACTAAGTAGCAATAATCTCTTCTGCCCACATACTGATCATTAAGTCCATCATTTCAGCAGACACCCAGTTTTAATGAATGAATTTATACTTAAAGCTCCCTATTTATCCACTGATTACGATTAAATTAGTATTGCTCAATCAATCTGAGCTGTAACTGATTTTCATGTCAGCCAGTGTCCCAACAACCTCCAGTCTATGTCTGTAGGATTGCATCCCACCCATCACATGTACTACTATACTGAATTTTGAACGAAACCCCCAAAACAGAAAAAAATCAGACAAATATGGCAATCACACCAACTGAATTATTACTATTGTGTTTAGCTTCACAATATTACCAGGAACAACTTAAGTAGAATTATCAACAGTTGTATGGTTATAGTGATTGTTCCCTTAATGGGTAATTAAAAGTCAAGCTAAATTACATAGGAAGCTGAAGGAGATAACTCAAAGCATTAAAAGACCAATGAAAAAGATTATCCATTCACACTACACTTTCAATAAACCATTTGCAAGCATCTGTAGCATTATTCCTTATTAAATTCCTTTGAGGCTCTCTAAAAGCTGTACTCCTTTACTCTGAAAGTCACTCAGCAAAGCTCTAAAAGAGCAGCCTTTTGAGAATCACTTCTTAACATGACAAAAACTGACCTTAATGAAAAACAGTCATATAGAAACCTTCTTCCCTGAAGATGTAATAAAGGATTTCTATAAACGTAAAGGAGTTGCCTGAAAACACGTGGAACAAGAACTCTCACACGAAAACAGTATTTCACCTATAGTTCAGCTATTTCAAGAAAAGCTACAGAAATGTTTATTCTGCAGAGCTGGCATAGAACTTAAATACTTGTTAGCAATCAACTTGGACACAGTAATTTTTACAGTTTCCCTTATTGCTATAGGATGAACCCACAGCAATAGGGAAAAAATGTATAAGAACTGAAGCTGAAGACATTTTGCATTCCAGATGCTTCCTAAAGGGAAAAACTTAACTTGTTTTTATACATGCTCCAGCAACTGGAGAACTGCTTGGATTGCTTTTTTTCCCCCCACATTGTCAAACAGAACTTGGAAGATACTTTTCCAAGAGTATATGGTGTTTATTCTGCAGACAGTATCAGATAGTCATGTATATGCATAATACACACAAGAACCTATTGTCTGCGTGCTTTATGGTGCAGATGTAAAAATCTGCTCCATCGCAGTCAGTCATATGAATAAAACACCTGTAATTTTTTTTGATCTGCTAAAAAATAGTAAAACTTTTCCTTTCTTCTTTGGAAAGCTACTAAACCACTTTTATAGTGTTAGATGAAACAATTCAGCACACTTCTAAAGAGCTAGTATTACACTTCTAAGTTTCTAGCTGCAGAGGTTGCAAAGGCATCTTTCTGAATAAAGATTAAGCAGAAACTATTACAGGCAACAGAGTTCCAGATCCCTCTGCTGAGGCTCATGTTCTTCCTAAACTGTGGTGAAAACTAGCCAACACCTTTTCAGTTTTCATCTTGAACTTTAAGAATAACAGGAAGACAGAGAAGCGCCAGCTCATTTCAGGATGCTACCATACAGGAACTATAAGACCAATCACTAAAATGAGCAATGGACCATTCAGTAGGTAGATACTTTTTCCTCAGCTTGTGGTTTTAAATTAAAGGAGGCTCTCATGCCTATCACAGCAGTCAGGTACCTCCACAGACCCAGTGGATGGGAGAAGGAACGAAATCCCTTCCAAGCAAAAGGACTAAAAACAGTGGCTCAGGTCTACACTTCACCACCACTATGTGTAAGTGAATAATCATCAAGATTCATAAGAACAGACAACACTCCCTTGGAATCTGGGCATCCTCCCATTTCCCCCATGACAAGAGACAGCTGAGTAAAGAAGACAGTGCCCATAAATTCAGTGTAAATTGTATGATTCAGGTCTCTGTTGTAAGAACTTTCATAAACACAGGCTCCTACTTTCAACAATTTTGGAACTGAGAAGAAACAGATACTCTCACATTTACCAACTCAAGCAACCAGAGACAATACCAACAGGATCTGTTTCAGCACTTCCAGAGATGAACCCTATAACTTCTTGTAGCATTACTTACTAATTAATCTACCCTTATTCTCTTAATATGTAAGGGAACCACTATTTTCCCTTTTTACAAGTAATCATTTGTTTAACGAAAAGCTCAGGGAAAAAAAGCATCAAATGAATCTTTGTGATTCACTTTGCCTGACTCACTGAGATTCTTTGGTCCTCAATTTAAGCAGAGCCAAATCTCATCATCTGTATGTCCTTATTTCTCAGAAAGGTAACTGAAAAATCTTGTTCGTGCACACACAAAACACACACTGCCACATAAAAGCAACTCTCAGTCATCCTCTAGCGGCTTCCGTCACACACACATTTGTTTCCCTGTTTTGGGGGCTTTTTTTGTAGCAGACCAAGCTCTTAAGAGGTTTTCTCAAGTCTGAGTTTGAATCCTCCAAGACAACCGAACAGGCTGCAACTGCCTCCAGTGCCGTTTGCAATCACAGAGCAAGGAATTCAAAAGATATGGCTCTAAACTAAAAACAGAGTTGTCTTTAGGATTGGAAGCTGAGATCCAAGTTTTATTTATACAAAAAATGCATGCATATCCTCTTCCCCTACCAAAGTTGTTATCTAAAAGTCTGGTCAAACAATTAGAGGATATATTGCACATCATCAAAAATTACACAAAAGACCATGTTGCAGAACGGAGATTGCTACAAAACCTACTAAATCAAATTAGCCTATACTGTTAATGGAAGAATCACATTCAGCTGAGTGCTTTATTTAAAAAGTGTATTTATACAAGCTTTTGCGAACTATCTATTCTGGAATTTTGGTTATACTTCAAACACAGCAGAATGGATAATGTCCCTTTTTACAGTCTCAGGAGGAGTCACTGATTTAAATATTATCACTGCTTAGATTGAGAAAAAGGAACCTGCAAGCAGATAGTATTTGAGTCAGATTTAAAAACAAACAATGAAACAAAACAGCACAAAACAAAACATGAGCTGGTTTGACAAGACAAAGAAATAAAAAAATAGGATTATTAAAAGACAACAGAATCTAAATTGATAAAATGGCAACCTTTATGTATGCACAATTAAGACATTTAAACATACCCCTAAATACTTTCTAAGTAGAAATGCTCTTACTTCACAGATTAAAAAAAAAAAAAAATATAAAAAATACCAAGACATCTCCCTGATAGGCACTGCAATATTTTTTAAACTGTATTTCGTACTAAAAGCCTCAATGTCTTTAAGAATACTGGTATCAAAAATTTACTCCTAACAACTTTATTTCATAACCCTTGACTTAGAATAATGAGGGGGATAACAGGAAAATAACACTGCCTACACCTTGTTGTACGGAAAAACAATGTACTTTGGAAAAGATAAATAGCTCTTTTTAAAGCATGCTTACACGTAATGCTTTATGCCTTAATATTTTCAGCATTCTTTTTTCACTTTCAGTATGTCAAAAAGCTGCACTTAGCTAATATATGCTCAGATAAGCCTAGTTAGGCTACAGACACACTGAAATATCAATATACAAGTTAGATGTTTTATTTAGATTCTGCAACTGGATAAGTTTATCAGAAAAGAAACCACTCTGTATTTCTTTTTCTATTATAATGACAAAGCAAGCTATTTTAAGCGACAAAGGTATAATTAAAGTAAGGTGAACAAAGCCACCCCTGCCTTTGTTTACCAAGGTATAAAGGAAGTTTCTAAAAGTAACTAAATTGTTTCTTTAGAATCCCACGTGAAACATTAACAACCCATTGTTTTGCATTGTATTTACTGACAAAAATGTTTTCAATCCTTTTCTTCCCCTCAATCACACAAAACAGTTACTGAAAATCAGACAGAAGCAGTGATAAAACGTATAAGCATATAGGTCTGAAATTTAACCGAAGAATATATTTAAAGTAGAAAAGGTGAAGGGAGGGCTAAAGTTACATATCAAAAAAAGTTACTGAGACAACAAACTCGGGAGAGTTTTGAGACTTAAAGGAAGTCAAATCAAGGATTAGCTGGCTGAGTATCACAAGTATGATAATGTTATTCCACTCAACACTTCAAAATACATATAACAAATTTAACTTGCTGAGGATTTATGTAGGAATACTAATTCTTGCCTTTTAAGACAAAGTTCCTTTGCTTTCAAAAAAAATAGTTTAGTAGTGACTCAACCAACCAAGCAAAATTAAACTCAAGTTCCATATTTTGAAAACAAACTAAAATTGGCTTTCTATGTCTAGAATACTCCGAAAAAAAGATAATCTAATTTTCAAAAGTTCAAAGAACCTCAGAATTCCTGTTAATTCAGAGATACTTTAAAAGATATCTTCAAGAGACACAAAGTTTCCTTAAGCTCATATATTTAATTATTTGTATGATAATAACTTTTCTGCAGCACAACATCATACCATGAATAAAACACCAAGCACACTGTTGATGATAATAAAAACCAGAAATACATGAAGTGCCATGAGTAACAAGAAAAGGAAAGTACTAAGATAAAACTGTATTCTCAAACCATTAATATAAAAGATTGGAAAAGTTCAATGATGTGTCTACCAAGTAGCTTTCTTTTGAACTCTTACAGTAGGATTTATTTATTATCTGGATACTGAACAAATTAAATTCTGAATTGCCTTGCAACAACAGGGATGAGCTTTGTGATTCCTTCCTGCAAAGCAATCAAACACCGCTTGAACCTATTAACTGTCAAATTTTGACACTGCAATATGACTAGAACATAATCAACTCCTAGCCTAACCCTTTGGATCTTCTCGTTCACTTTCAAAAACCATTATTCTCATCAACCTGAGATCTGAATTTCCTAAGGACAGAAGGAATTCTCTACAACCATAAATGAGGATTGTATATCTTTCACACTTCTACTGCTGCTTACACACAGTTAAGGCTAGATGCAGAGCTCACTAGATCAAGGTCTTTGGCAAACCACATTACATGAAACTCACACATACAACCTTAACTCTCTGCCTAAAAGTATATCAATACATTTAGAAAAAGGTATATTTTTAAGAAAATCTCACAAGGCAAGCTGCACTGGTTGCATATCTCCAGAAGCACACTAAATGCTCAGGGGAAAAAAATTTATGTGTGTTGGTAGAAATTGTTTTGCAAGATGGCTGGGACTCAATTCTGTGGTGCTCCATCAGCTGTACAAGAAGTTTTTGACTGCTGGGCACTGACACTCCACATTCACAAAAAAGCAGTGGTAGAACCTTCATTGATCTCAGTGAAACAGAAGCAGGCTCTTCATCTCTGCTCCTGCTACAGGATGCACTCAAATAACTTTAGCACGTGGACAACGCAGGGAGGTCTGACAAACCATGCTGTCAAGTCATTCAGATATGCATATGAAATATTGAGGTCTCAGTTGCATTCTTAAGGGAATTTAAAATTTACTACTGTTCATTATTCAAGATATTACAGAGAAAAAAAAAATTAAATACCACAGGGCAACAACTTGTTCTTAATGCTATTTTTGATCAGTATGACTCACACCTAGACACTCACATAGAACTATGCGGAAAAAGAGGATTGGTCAAGATGGACTCAACATATATTAAGTTATTTAATCTAACATACTAAGTGTTGTCACAAGTAGTACCAAAAATCAAAGAAACCTTTAAAATAACCAGAAGTAAGCATCTTCATATACACAAGACAAAAACTCTTACTCTCCTTGACAGTAACATTTAATGATACTCAATCCCAGGGGGATTTTTTTTGAAGTATTAAGTTTGCCACAGCTTCCTACTATACCTAAGCAACACCTTTAAAAAATAAAGACAAAAAAAAATCTGTTTGAAAGCCATGGCATGCATCAAAACTACTCGAATGCCCACACTTAATGTTGATCTAGAGCTATGGAACAAGGACAAAATGCCAAATAATCGACTACTACACCCTTGCATTTTCTGCAGTCTTTTTAGTAGTATATATTAGTGATTTGTCTAAATAAGCTTCATTTATAAATTCTTTTCTTCATATAGGCAGCCTGGAATGCTGTTGATACAATTAATCAATATGAAAATATAACCCAAAACTTTTAAAATTACTTTTTACACTATGTGAAACACTAAAAAGTTAACTTTCACATTCAATGTTTTATTATTTGCCAGTAGGTTTTTGTTTCTCTGGCTTTAACAGATTCTTTTTAAACACTTTGAATCAGCTTTTCCACTTACTATGTAACTTCTCTTTAGGAAATAAACCTGTTGCAAAGAAGAGTAACCAGTGCAACACATTCACCAAGGAGAACCTGCTATGCTGGGAAAGCCTCTTCTGTACAACCAGGAGGAAAGGTACTGGTCGACAAGAGAGATTCCCACTGGAAGCACACCTTTGCTCACAAGCAATGGAAAACTCTCTGCAGTGCAAGCTGTGCTAGAAAGTATATTAGACATCCTAACAGAATGAGAACTCCAGATGACACAATTAATCTAATATTCCAGAATAATTTCAAAAGGCAGTTAAGCTGGCAACCTTTTCTTATAGAAGATGGCACTTAAAACAACGAGCAGGTTGTAAATTTCATGGTTGTAAATTTCTTACAAACACTGAAATGCAACATCCTAATGTTAAAGGAAACTCCCGGATGCACACATTTAACTATTCCCCTCTTTCTGAATTCTCGCTGTTGTTCGCAAAGGGAGCACTGCACATTTTGAACAGAATGTTTATTTTATCAGCTGGGAAAAAGACAACAGAGGACTTTTGGTGTATAGACGACGAACACACCTACAGAACATAGAGTTACAGTATCACGCATTACTTTTAAGGCAAATCAATTCATTGATGGGATATCCGCATCAAAATGGAACTACAGTACAATAAAGTTTTCACTCAATGTATTTCAATGTCTTTCCACTCTCCAGTGTTGATTAAAATTGGTAGTATGCCCCAACCATAAAAGATACCAAAGAACATTGGATCTCTGTTGCAAAACTGAAGGAAAGCCAGGCTACCATGTCCCCAGATCCTACTCCCCCATTGCATTCAGAGCAGAAAATGAAACTGTAACCAAACATGGTTGTAAGAAACTGGATCTTCTCTACACAAAGAACAGCACAGAGATTTCAAATGTATTTTAACATGAAGCACTGTAGTAATGGTGTCACACCTTCTAAAACAACTGAGTATTTCCAAGTTATTTAGCAAATAACGCTTCTTGGGTATACAAATTATTATTAATTGAGAGGTCTCTTTAAATTGGTAAAATGCGCACCCAGCACTGTAGTAATGGTGTCACACCTTCTAAAACAACTATTTCCAAGTTATTTAGCAAATAATGCTTCTTGGGTATACAAATTATTATTTGAGAGGTCTCTTTAAATTGGTAAAATGCGCACCCAGAAAGTGAAAAGAACACTCCATCAATCAGTGCTAGACAAATTCCAAGTAGTCTGAAGGATCCTTTAGTTGTTACACAAACTTCAGACACATGCTGTTATAAACTGTAGTCAGAAGTCAAGATTTGGTTTCTAGTAACATCTTGCAAACAGAAGCTTGGGTTACAAACAATAGCAGAGGTCTAGTAAGAGTTTTTGGGTTAAGCTTGAAAAAAAAAAAAAACAGCAAACTGTTTTCCCGTTCAAAAAGCATTTGTTTCAGTGTCAAAAAGTCAACATTTTATAGTGCAAATCAATGCCATCCAATCTTATTTCAGCTTGGGCAAAATACAAACTGGTCCCTGTCAGAATTCTCATCAACCTCCCATAGAATGGGAGCAATTTTGCTTAAGAACACATCATCTTCACCCAAAACACAAAAAGAAATGAGGGAGCAGGGCACTGAAATACTGCTTTCTATGAACCTATTTATGAAACTTAGGAAACTAACAAATTTGTTCAAACATAGTTAGAGTAAGCAGGAATACACCATAGAACAAATTGTCTAAAACAAGACAGTCTTGTTAATATTACCTGTGTATAGAAACCCACACACAGACTTACATCAGAGAAAAAAAAAATATTCAAATGTTACATGTAGCCTTCTAGGAAACAGGGACAAAACTCAGCAGTTTTTCTTTGGCGCTTATTTGAACTTGACTTACTGGTTACATCCAACCAAAATATACCCACGTGGACTATAAGTAGCAATCCAATCCAATTAAAGATATTGGGGTCAACTTAAAGGCTCCTGTCAAAAAAACAACAAAAAAAAAAAAAAACAGTGCAAAACAGCCAGAACCAGCATGGACAGAAGCTGGCAGAAATAAGAGATCATGTTTAAAATAACTATTTGTCCAGAGTTTAGATCTACTTATTTGCATATTTCTTGCCTTGAGAAGACCTCTATATGCAAAATGTGGGGAACCATGTTCGCCAATTAACAAAGTTTCAGTAAAACCTGAACAAACATCAGTGCAAGAGACTGCTGTTTGTTCAGTACTGAAAAAAACTGGCAATGCAGGTATCAGATATATCGTAATTTTCCTAATAAAACTCTTCAACAGAAGCTAAGCGAATCAAGTCTGACATATTTTCATAAAAACGATGAGATGATGTAGAGATCCCCAAGTAGCCAGTCCACTAATAACTACCTTAAAGAAAAAAATGTAGAATAAAGGTCAAGAGAGATTAACGTGTTTATTCCTTTTCAGCTGTAAGAAAACAAGATTTATTTATTTCTTTTTATAACCTCTCATGGGAGAACACGAAACCAACACCACTGCCTACTCCACGCCTCTGAGACTCCCATCCCAAAGCGAACCGAGCGGCGCAGCCCACGTGCAGCAGCCCAGCAGCCCCTGACGCTCCTCTCATCACCACCATTTGCATCCCAACTACCCCAGCCCGCGGGGTGACC
>NW_010117654.1:0-13572 GCF_000699245.1 Pterocles gutturalis
CAGTGGTCTTTCTCTGCTGGCAAGAAAAAAAAAATAAATCAGCTGCATTATTGCTAGTCTACCAGACAGCAGGCACCCAGTGCCTCAGCAAGCAGACACAGACCATTCACCTCAAAGCGTATTCTGGACATTTTCAGGCCAAATAACTAGAACTGAACAGAGCCCCACGCCTAGGCAGAGGACATGAACACACTAAAGCACAACACAGCAGGAAAGCGGCATTGGCAGTAGACCATGGACACTCTACAGCACAAGGAGCTGATTCCACCCCTCCATGTCCAACTTCCACATTCGTTTTGAGCTGTCACAAGAAATAGAAGTTCCATACTTTCCACATCTATTTTTTATATGTATTTTATTTACACATTTACATATAAACAGTGTAAAGAAGTGTTTAATTCCATTGGGCAGCCACTTTTCTACTCCCTCTATCCAGTTGCTGGGAGCCAAGCTCCATTGCTGAACAGACTTCATTCTTCATTTCTATTGTGCCTTTTACAACTCAGTTCCCTGAAAATCAATCCCTTTATTCATGTGCATGTGTTCATTCTTACAAGATACTGCTCTTAATTATTACATTGGTGCTGTATGAAAGAAAAAATAATCAACATGATCTCTCCACTCTCTTCCCCCGCAGAATTTAGAGATGATCTAACATTAACCTCTGTTTACACAGCTAAGTCTCTAACAAGGGAGTGGCTGCATTATTGTTTTCATTTTGGGATATGTCTTTAAAAAGAATTGTTGCATTCCCTTCTCTAATATTGTTTTACTTGAGCATTTATCAATATGACAAAGGAAAAATGTGAAATATGACAGTATGCATAGCTAAGATGTGTGCAACCTGGCAGGTTTACACTATTATTTATTATATAGAGAAAGAAGAAGTAGAAAAAAATTCAGACTGAGCTGATATTGTATTACCTTGATTGTGCACTGTCTTTACAAACACAATATTTAAACCTGTGATGGCTGTTCTTGTTAAAGAGCATAAGAGCCTGAAGACATCACAGGATGCAAGCAGTCCCCTAGCATTGTATCACCACAAGCTGACATACCTCCCAACTTCTAGTGTAGCCTTAGGGCATGTAAAAATGAAAGATACCCAAAATAAGTTCTAGATATAAGTGCATAAAGCTTAGATAAGCTGAAGTTTCCCCAGGATGTGTGGTATAGGAAGGGATCTATTTCCCCTAAGTAAACAGTGCAGAATACTCACCTACTTTTTAAAATTTAAGAAGACCCCCAACATTCTCAGGTATTCCCACATCTCTCTCTCTAAATATTTTAATGGACATAAAGAAATCTTTTCATTCCCAAGGAGCATCTTCTACCTAACATCACCCACCCACTGATTTCAGCAGCATAATTCTCCCAGTGGCAAAGCATGAAACATGCAGCCCTCATTTGGATCTTCACCATCATACCAACATGATCCCTTTATCCCCTTCTAAAGACAGGAGGCTCATTTGGCCTACGATAACAAAAGAGGTTTTTTTCTCCCGAGGCTGTCTGTTCTGTTTCTGGGGCAGTAAACAGATGGGTTTTTCCCTGCTCAAGAGCAAGGTCTCTGGTGGATTTCTACCACCTCCACAAGTGGTTCATCTGAAGATACACCTGTATGACCTTACATGATACTCAGTGCAAAGTCACACACATGATGCACAGCACCTCAGAGGCAGTGCTTCACGCTGCATACTTATTCACCTGTCAGTCCAACATAAAGGATAGTACTGTAGCGGTCTCAGGGGAAATATGGAACACCCTCTCCAGTGACAATACACGCACTGAGATCCCTTCCTACTTATCTTCACCCTACAGAGCTGTCACTCCTCTTGGGTAGACAGCTCACATCAGTTTCTGAAAGTACAAGTATCCTGCAAGGTATAACCAACACATCAACAGGTAAGTGTTGGCAACAGAAAACAGACATGGGCCTTCCAAAGGTCTATTCAGGACTGTAGCGTATAGATACTAAAAGGATCGCCACCCTATCAGCTGAGAGATAAACAGGTGGTGAGAAATCAAATTCCACATGCAGGAAAGGAACTGATCTATGAACTGATGCTCTGACCATTGAATACATGTGCCTGCAGTTTACTTCTCCGCAGCCTAACAGCAGATGAACTTGTATATTACAATTGTTTGGACCATGCAATGGGAAGTCAGGAAGACAACCTGAGAGCCAATGTTAAACTCCTTCAGCATGATGGAGATACCCCAGAGGTTGTCTCTTCTGTGGGTTTTTTTTTTTTTTAAGAATTAATCTCAAAATAATGCTCACAGCTTCCCTTCTCTTTGCTCAGCTGTGAAGCTGAACAAACTGACTAGCAGGAAGCTGAACTCAAATTTCACTCTGATCAAACAAGTCAATCTCAAGAAAGAAGATACATGCTGGGGTATGTTACCCACCCTAAGAAACAGAAGTGGTGAGTATGTCTGCCGTGATGTAGAAAATTGACTCCATGCACAGCACAGGTTTTGAAGCCAACTGGTGAGGTCAAAGTCACATGGAAATGACCCATTTATAAATAAATAACTAAACATGCATCAGAGAATGGTCTTCCCATGGCTGGAGCCTGGGAAAATAGAAGATCTGCGAGGGCGCTGAAGGCAAAAGATAATTAGAAATCCATGATGCAGTTCAACTTAACATAGAGGCAAACATTTGGCTCCAGCTCAGCCAAGCAGTTGAGAGAAATTGGGAGAGAGCTGCATACACTGCCCCTTTTCTGCCACTCTCAGAACGTGCAGAGACTGCACAGCTCTGCAGAGTTGCTGGTGCATCCCTTCTCTCACTGGTGTGGGTCAGGCACACGTTCAGAGCCCTTGCAGGAGAAACATATCTTCTTTGAAAAATTTTAAAGATATTGGGTATGCGCCTTTAAAACCAGCTGTCTGCTATTAGGATTTCATTACTGCACACTGCTCATGATTTTGGCAAGACTGTGTGACAATTAACATGAATTCTTCTGGGAGGGATGCAGCACATGACATCATGTAGTAAATCTTTGGATATCAGAACCTTTCATTTGTGCCCTACTGTACTTGTTAGGGTAACAAACTCAAAATGAAAAGTGTAATTACCCAACAGAGCTTTCAATTGGATCATATATTAAATTCTAATACTCTAAGTATTCATTTCCAATTCTGAATCTGGCACAAAACACATTGGAACATGAAACTTGACAGATCTAATTCTTTGACAGACACTGATTTAAGAGCATTTTATAATGGGAAATCTCAGGTAAGATAATAGCAACAGCTGAAGAACAATTAAGCTTCTCTGACTTAGTGCTGGACTCCCAAAACTCACATGCTAACAAATGCTAAGCAAAACGTGAGAGCAAATAAATCTCTTGGAACAAGCAGCATTTTGCAGCCAAATCTCCCTGGGAACAGCTTTCTGAAAATACTGATAATATTGGGAACCACTGGTTTACAAACATTAATTTGTGCTCAGAACCCCCCCCTTGATGAATTTATTCTAACTTCGCAAGTAAGCAGTTTAGACAAAGATTGATAACATATTTTTCATGAATAGTCACCAAACAGATATAAAAAAGTGCAGGATGGGATATAGCATGTAACTTAATCAATGAAACAAAAGTGAACACATGTAGGATTTACTCAGATCATTTGGACAACTCCACCTGAATCCTCTCTCTGCTCTACTAGTGTAGTGAATTACTTGACAGGAAAAAGCAACTGTTAAGCTGTAGTAACTTAAGGCCAAGTTACCATATGTTAGGACTACGTGTACTTTTCTGAGAAGATCCTCAGTCGCAGAAGATTTGAGTGAATAACCACAGGACAGGCCACCCCACCAGTTTTAATCACACTGGTATTATCTACCCCTTTTGTATGAACTGCAACTTTTGGTTAACTGAGAAAACAAGACTGCTCATGTCCCCTTTTTATTTCCGACTCAGTCTTTATATTAATTACTACAGCTAGAAAAGGTCACGGTGGCAGAACTTCTGCATTCGAGTTCACTAACACAATTAAACAACATCGTTCATTTTGAAAGCTCTGATTATAAAAATTATCTTCTTTCTTTTGAGATGCACTTTCCAAAGATACCATGCAAGATCATAACTCAGCAGCATTCCAAAGCTTTACTTTTCTCAGTAATTGCAGGGCAATACTTAAAACTTCAGAAGAAAAAGCCGAGGTACTGGTAGTAGAAGTTGTCCAAGCTTCATCAATTTCAATAGCATGAAGACAGTACACATCCTCAGAGAATCTGGCACAAATCTCCTACTGACGCAATACTGTTTTCTTTCTTAAGCAAAGATACAAACTTTCAAAACAAACCTGAGACCTGTAATCTCCTAATGTTCAACATTTCTATCCTTTCATTGAAAATTTATTCTACTTATTCATAAGCAATACAACATTGTCCTAGAATTAGCCTCAATTGAAAGCATACTTACTTTTTCTTTGGTTATTAGTTCAACAGAAGGCAAACCTGGTTTAAAGACTTTCAGCCCTGTGTGTTGGTTTTTGAAGGATTCCACTGCTAGTTTGCAGCCAAAACAGAAAACAATTGGAATTTCCATAAAGATTCAGAACACGCCTTATTTTAATTTTTTTGTATTCTGCCAATGTTATCTGTACCATTACTGAAACATAAAAACAAAAAAAACCCCCAAAAACCCAAACCCCTACATAATATATTGAAGGTAAAGCAGTAAAATAGATCAAGGTGTGATGACTCCAAGGGATCTCAACCACAGAAGTGAAAATTTAACACATGGTGTAGACTTATAGTGAAGAAGGCTTCCAAATGCTCAGAGCATTGTATTTATGGTGTTATACTAGAACCACAAGACTTGGCTAGGGATCTTCAATACCTCTTTAATTTTCCCTAAAAAACTCATGCTTTACCTTCTACTCTTCTGCTTTCATTTGTTTACTTTCCTTAGAGCACATGCATCTCCCAGCTCCAAGGCAAGTATGAATGAGATCTATGTCAGTGCTTGTCTCTACAGTTATCTTTTGATACTTGCCTCAAAACTCCTTCATCTTAAAGCTAAGGAGATGGCTGATTGCCTGTGATAACTCCTCAGAAATAAAAACAGTAAACAGCAATTCCAGTCCATTACCTGATCCACTCTTCCGTACCTTTCCATAACTTTTTTCCATACCTCTGCATACCTTTACACAGAATGTTTTTGGTGAGTAGTAGACTACACCTTTAAAAAAACCCCCTTTATTTACATTCACTCTTCTTGCAGAAACACGAGTTGGCTAAGCTGCCTATAAATATCTAATATTCAAAATGCTGAGTTGTGATTATTATAAACATTAAAAAAAATTCTGCTTCCTAGTGTTTTACCTTATCATCAAAATCAACCTTAACTAGAGGCCTTCACTCTGTAAGATTCAAGTATTTAATGATTTCCATCAATGTAGCCTGAACTACACCATAAACCCAAAGTTCCTCAGGTACAGATGTAACATTAAACTCTTTTGCATTGTACAGAGTGGAAATCGGTATGGAAGAGCAAGGGGCAGCACGCTCCAACAATCAGGGGAAGAACACAGATGGCATTCCCAGCTCTGTCCTCGACCTTCTGGGGGACCCCTTTACCTCTTTGTGCCCATGTCTCCCTTCTCAGCTTTGCCTGGGACATTACTCAGGCTGCAAGCCTCTTGCTTCCCAGGAGGTAGGCTACAAAACCAGATGTAGATGCAGATAATGCTAATAGCACTCTGATTTTGTGGAGACACAGAGTTCTACTACAATGCCTAGAGATAGTAACAGTTAAGTCCCACTGTTCTGCTCCTTGAATTAGGATGATCTTGGGCAGTATTTTGCACAGATTTGCTGGCACTGAGTTCTTCTGCAGGCATGGCTCACATCCTTAAAGCAGCAGATCCTTTACTAAGAACTTGCTGACCAGTTTTAAACCTTCCTCAGTGCAACACTTTGCGGATCAATTGTTTTCAGCATTAAGTTTACATGTAGTTCACTAACATACAGGATGTAAGAGTTAGATGTGCAAAAGCTGACTGCAACTCTCATACACAACACAAACTAAACTAGCACACTTGCAACACCAATGCACCCATCAAGAGGAAGGAACGGAGTTTCAGACCGAGCAGAGGAGATCTTTAAATCTGGGCTTGTTGATTTTTATTTTTGGATTTTTCTTTCATTTAACTAAGTAGGGTATTGGTAGTCCTCTTCATAAAACACAAAAATATGTGCTGAAGTTTGCCACTTAACACAAAACAAGATCATAGCAGAGACTTCAGAAGAGGGACACAGACCCACACTGAAGTTTAGCACCTCAGTTTGCGTTCTTGTAGCAGTAAAAAGCAATGCTCGTGAACCGTTTGCTGTATGTGTAATGTTAGGCACTTGGTAACTTTAGAACCACTCTTCTGTCTAGGTGAAAAAAAAAAGTTCAGTTGGTTAGCTAATACTGTCCCTTCTCCTTTGGGCATTTTTCCAGGTAATGTCTATGCTAAGGATAAACAGCGGCTGTGGGAAGTGGGAGCTAAAACAAGCAGAATTTGGAAAAAAGGGCTAGCCTTGTGGGTAAGGCACTGGTGGTGTGTACTCCCTTGGCACAGCGCAGGACAGACAGGCTGGTCTGGATTGCAGTGGGGTACAGCCCTGCTGAGAATGTGGCTAATTGGCACAGGTCAAGAAGCGTAATTATACAACTATACTTCCTTAATTTCTGAGTTAGCTTAGGTATTTCTGAACAGCACTCGTGAATCCATGAAAACATATCTGAAAACAGATCTTGGAAGATCTAATCTAAAATAAGCTTGGTACTGTGAGATCTTGGGTAAGTTGCTTCCATTTGTACCCCTCAGTTTTCCATTGAAAAGATGGAAATTACATTTGATTTCCTCCCACTCTTGAACCATTTACTTGTTCAGAAAGGCACATGCAATTCCTGATAATGGACTGCATTGTGTACCAGCTTCTGCAGTGGAAACAAATTGGAGTCCCCATATACTAAGTGCAGAAAACACCTTGACAATGACTATCTTCAAACTCATGAGATTAGCCTACTGGAAAAAAAAAGTCAGCGTAATTTTACAGAAAAGGAAATAGCACCACATTTTAAAATGAAAGACAGAAACTGTGCTCACTCTGGAGCAGAGGTTGTACTCTTGCATGGCTGTCTTAGGGACTGATCACGCACAATGCAGAGGACCTTGACTCAGGACATTGCAACAGAAGTCCTTGATACACTGTGGTGAGAAAAACATTTTTCTTTGCAACATGACTCTCCTAAAATTGCATAAAAGCATTGTTGTTAGTCCTGCTTGTAGTAGTCAACCTTAAGTTCCCAGTTCTGGACTTTTTTTTTCCTCATTTCTTTCCTCCAGGTAGAAACTGAGGTCAAGTCTCTGAAATTAGCTCCCTGTTCACACTTCTTTAACAACCTGGATAATTTTCCTACCAAGCATTACCCACAAGCAGAAGGCCCATAAAAGCTGAGTTTACATAAAAATAAAGTTTCCATTATCATATTATAGAATTAGCAGCTGCATCCATTAATCTCCTCCCTCTGGCTGCAGAAAGGTACCAGAAAATTTCCAGAACAGACTACTGCAAGCTTATGCTTCTTTCACATGCTAGAAGAGCTGCTTCTCTATCAAAACAGTAGATTAAACTCTTAATGCACATTTCTGAGATAGCTACCTACCAGTACGAGTCCCCTCAGCCTTCCAGACTTTAGTCAAGAATCAGATCTGTTCCTGTTCAGTACCATCTGCCACATGAATGCAACAAGCAATTCTCTTAGGGGCCCTTCCAGCTTATACTTTAAGCCAAAAAGGTTAAAATATCTATTACAAGATTCAAACTCTGAAGTTTCAAGTGTACATATGACTAGTTAAATGTGCTCAACCTATGTACAGGGTATCACTCACTCAGTGCTTCTGGTCATCTGAGCAAGCTTTCGATGCCCTCTTTCAGATGTAGGGTTGTAAGTATGCAGTGGGTCACACCAGAGGGAGAGCTAAGTCAGATTGAACACAGTACCATGCAGAGACACTCCTGCTCGGATGAGATTTGGAAAAACCCATGCTCAGGCCCAGCACCCTCCAAATGCAGCGAGACTGCTTCTTCAACCTCTTATCCCCTGCACAGTGCAGCACTGGGAAGCTCAGTGGAAGTTTGCTCTGGGCTCCCTTATCCATAACCTTAGCACTGCACAGTGCAGATGGGAGAACCCACATAGAAATTGGCTTGCCAGAGCCTACCTGGCTCTCCTATGGTTTCAAGTTGGCTCGGGTCCTTTGCCATGTTCCACAGATTTAGACTGGTGATGCCGGAATGTTCCTCGCCATTAGTAAAGCAAGAAATTACAGGAAAACATATTTTATAACAAACTTATGTGAATTTTAAAAATGTCCTGAAGTGGATAATGAAATAATGAATTACTGTCTCCTTCCTCATGAAAAAGTCAACTCAATGCACTGAATGAGGCAGGAAATCATACAGACCAACTCTACATGCAATCATGACATTGAAGATTAACATGATACACAAACATAGAGGCAAAAGTTATATGAGCTATTTTGAATGTGAACACTTTGCTGTAATGCCCTTGTATTTCCTGTCACCCTTAAGCTATATCTAAATTTGCAAGCTTTGCTGCACAATAGATCTGCAGGGTGAAGAAGCTGATGCAGGGGACCCAATGTCAACACTGCACTGACTCTGAGGGTGTTACTTCAAACTGTCTTGAATCTGGTCCCCACAACTGAGCACCCAATAACGGCTGGAGTATTTTAATAGTGCTTCTGAAACACATTTTCCATGTTTGTGAGCTCAAGACTGGCCTGTGTTTGAATCAATGCACAATAAGCAGGGATGATCGGGACACTCACGTCAGAAATGCACTTCTGATGTATGCTAAAACCGGAGCGTTGACACATCCCTATATGCACTGCACACCAGCTCTGCAGTATCCCCTAGCCATGTGCAGACTTCCGGGGGACGATGCTACTCAACATTTGTAAAGATGCCAGAATATGGCTTACTATTAGTACTACTTCCTTAAAATGCACTCCTGGGGCAGAAACTGAACTGCAATACTTGAATTAATAAGTCAATTGGGATGGCTACAGGATGAGTTTTAAGACACGGAAGTAGCACATATATATCTATTATGGGTGATTCTTTATATTAAAGAATGTTTTCCTTTGCTTCTTAAAAAAACATGTTGCAAACACATTAAATTTGACAACTTTATTTCAAATGAAATATATGTAGCCCTGTGGCTTCTGAAATTATTTTAAAAGTAATCCACCTAAGATGAGGTTCAGTTTATGAGTCTTCTCATAGTGGTTACTATCTGGGATTATTGTACTACGAACCAATTGTTATTTATGTTACCAGTGGATACAAGGATTTTGTTAGTGGAATTTAGCTTCCAGATTAATTTCATA
This sequence comes from Pterocles gutturalis, assembly GCF_000699245.1. NCBI lineage: Eukaryota > Metazoa > Chordata > Aves > Pterocliformes > Pteroclidae > Pterocles > Pterocles gutturalis. The sequence goes on from NW_010117654.1 coordinate 9,427, forward strand.
ATCCCTATGCCTATTACTTAGAAGAAAAAAAGCACAAATCAAGATGACATTTAAAAAAAAGGAGCCTAGACTGGTCTTGTAGGAACATCTAAATCCTTTCCCTTATTAAATACCTTATCTCAACAGCAGTGCACCAGCCATTTAGGAAAATTAAAGAGGGAGATAGCAAAAAGAGACAGCAGATGATAAAGTACAGTAGTTTCTAGTCATGTAGATAATGAAGGGACTCAGCACATGGCCTTTTCAGTTTATCCCTGCTTCAGCTTATCCTTCATATGCTTAAATTCAAATGGATCAGTCATTATTAAAATGATTTTGAAATGAGCTACTCCAGTTTCATGTGACTTTTTTGTGTATCCTATAAAACTTGGTAAGTCTTTGGGAAGACAGGTCCTGTGCACTTTTGCCATTTTAATTCAGTTTGGGACTTGATTTCTAAGCAGCAACTGATAACTAATGCTTAAATCAGATTGACTTTTACTAAGACACATATCCATTTGTGGGCCTTTTATCACCTCCAATGAGTTGTCACTTAAAAAACATACAGGCTTCCTTGCTGAAAAATACTGAATATTTTGTGCAAGATGTTGTGGACTTACAAGTCTAAAAGATATCGGATACTAAAAGTATATTCTAGACAAATTTTATTTTCTTTATTATTAGGTAAATACTCTTCTGTCATGCTTGGAACGCTTTACTTGCTAATTCGAAGAAATGTTGTGAGTAAGAGTATAGCTGAAGCAACAATTAGCCACTCCATTCAACATTTCAAACCTTCAAATAACTGTTCTGTTTTATATAGTTCGTATACAGATACTGATTAGCCTGATGTTAGCATCTACTAGTACTTCATGAAGCAATGTGTATGGCTTGATTCACAGTGTTCATCATGTTTGTCTCCCCAGGTATATAAGCACACATTAAGGAGAATTTTGTTTTGATGAAGCCTTATTTGATATTAAATGTACGTGGCTTCCTACTTATATCAGAAAAGACAGCATATAGAAATGCACCTTTTATCTGGAGCAGGAGGTAGAGAAGGGGGAGGTTATTGGAAAAGGATACCCCTGCTCCTTCTTTCTGGAGGATTAATACTAAGACATGAGAGACCATTCCCATCAATTTCTCTAGGAGCAAACAAACATTTTAATAGCATCTACTGTACATTAAATAGTATATACAGAATGACTCTTCATATTATTTACCTGAGTGTTTTATAATTTTTATGACATCCTAAAACATTACACTAGCCAAAATTCCCTTACTCATACATCTTCTTCTCCCCTTTTGTCATATTCAATTTAAAATCTTGCAAAGGGGACCACTTAGGAGATTTCTGCCAAACTCAAGCACTTGAAGAAACCAGTGATGGTTCTCACCTTCACCTTTGGTGACACACTACTGCTGTGCTTCTCCTTTTATGCCTCCTGGAATATCAATAGTAGTCACACCCAGCATGAACATACCATACTGAAGCAGCTGACTGCTCCCAGCTCCTGTCAGAAGATGGCTTATGACCTGGCTGGCTTTTGGCTGTCATTAGTTCCCTAATGAACAACACAGCTCCTAAACGGACTGTTTTGCTGTGTGCTTCACTGCCACGTGGCTTCCTTGGTACCACCTTGCTCTGTGCCCTAGTAAAACAATCTACAAAGTATTTGCTTCTCCCGTGGTGAAGGAACTGGCGAATCACAAGAATGAATGTTGTTGCACAATATTAGGTCTTGAAACTCCTGCCATTGAAGTAAATGGCAAAGAGCTCTGCATTACTAATTTTTAAAAACAAAATTACCTTACTTAAGGTTAGGAAGGCTTAGAGACTACAGAATGTGTACGTAGTTAAAAACAGTAAGAGCCTTAAAATCCTTGACTTTGGTTTTAGGTACAAATGAATTAACACATCTCCACCATGTAGATTGTAAAAATATTTGCAGAAGTTAGCTTGCTAGCTGAGTTAACTCAAGTGCACTTTTACCTTTCATCAGCCAGATTGCCTCTTTGTTATTCTTTGCACCAAGATGAAATGGATAGCTCAAACATCAAAACAACACAGCCTTACATTCTGCTTACATGCCTCTAACAATACCTCTTCCCACCTGTAGGTCACCAGTTCAGAGGTGAACAGGTCATTTCTGTCACTCCTTCAGATCTAAGACTAGGAATCTACAGTGCTTAAAGGGTTTTTAGATCAGTTTATTTGAGTCAAAGCTCCTCACCACAGGTGCGTGCCTCTATTGGCACTAATTGCTGCAAAGACTGCTGATTTTTTCTTCAAGTGACAGTCTTTTGAAGTTGGCTTGTGCACTTTTCTGCAAGTATACACTATGGCTTAAACAGCAACAACAGTGCTTCTACGAATCATCTGTATTCATTGATCTGGGAGATGGAAAGAAAACAGCAGAAGTTACTGGGAAAAATCACTGCCTAACGCACTCAGTAATAAAGATGAAGTTTCAGGAATTGTCTGTTTTTGAAGGGAAAAAAGTATGAAGGAGATTATTCTGTTGTTAATTAGAAGTGTGTGCACTTCAGGGAGCTTCTTCAATTTTCACATGTTCACAGTTTAACCAAAATTCTTGTAAGGCACTTAACTGAAACAGAAGTTACCTTAACAGAGATTATAAAGGTTCAAAGCTATAGCTCTTCTGTTGTAGGGCGAGACTGAGTGTTTTTGGCTCAGCCTTGTGTAAGAGGTGGTACACAGCTGTGCGGTCCTAGAAAGACCTTGGAAAGAGCTACGACTCAGGTAATGCCTTCCTTATTTCCAGGGAAAGTAAGATGAAGCAGCCATTTACTACAAGTCACCACATATTGATTTAACAGGACAATGGTAACACCAAACTTTCTCACAAGAACCTTACACTGGGATTGCCCAAGAATGGTTGCTACAAATTACTAATTTAAATAGGATTGTGCTTTGCTATTTTTTCTTACTGTTTTCTCTCCATTTAAATTGTCAGTGAGTACAGTAAATACATTTCAACTCCATGAAGGGTTAGGAACCAGTGTTTACACTTCTGTCAGTTGATTTAGTTCTAATCACCAGTTAAAAAGCATAGTCTCCAGATTTCCCAGTGACCTGTCTGGACCTGACAGATCTTGAGACATATTTAGTAACATCAACATCTCAGTCCTCCCTGTGCTCCTTTCTGTCTTCACTTCCACCCACCGCACTAGGAAGCCTAGTGCCCTCAACATAGCGCAAATGACTTCACATGCATCATTTGAGATGAATGAAATTGTATTCTATTACATTCCACACAATAGGCTTTACAGATAAAGTGATATCAAAATTGAATATTACCTTCTGAACTGCATTTCAGAGTTAGTAAGTGTAGGCCAGATTCTGTCACCTTTCAGTTGCCTATTTCTCTAGGATGTTCCAAGTAATTTGAAAGGATTCTCTCAGGAATACATTTATAACAATAAGTCATTATTTATGTAACAGCTGTACCTTCAACACCAAATCATGAGGGAACTTAAACACATGTCTAGACATATATTAGTAGGCTCCAAGGATGACAGGCTTTAAACAGCTCTTCCCAGCAGCTCCTGACATCGTCTTGCACAGCAGGTTGAACTCTGGCAACACCAGTGATGTTGGCTTATATCAGTAGGGGATGTGTTCCCATCTCTTCAAATCATACAGTCATATTAATGTTATTCTTCCTCTGACACTTTCAAGACTGTAGTTTGAGATGCTATCAACTCACTTAAGAGCTGCAATTAACTCCTTAAGTTGTATGCTAATATGAGCAAAATCCTTATCTACCCTCTGGACATAGGCTACGTTTCCTGTCCACACTGGCAGAGACACAGCTTGTGCAGTCGGTATCGACTTTCCCACTGCAAATTACAAGTTTCATGTGCTTAGTCCTCAACCTTCATACACAATGTAACAGACGGAATTTTTTACTCTCAGAGATACAGGTTTAAAGTGGCTACCGTAGTTAAGCATGGTACATTATTTTTCACCCAGAGGATCTCATAGTATGGCAGGCAGCTAGTATTTTCAGAAAAAAATCTCAATATGGGAACAAAATTATGTTTGTACACTGGTTTGTAGAATTCCCAAATGAGTGTTTTAAATAGAGATATAATGTATATATTAAACCTCCAGCAACACGTATCACAATGCCACTGACA